>NW_026251808.1:0-111112 GCF_025024155.1 Gamsiella multidivaricata
CACCCAGTATGGACTCGAACAGATGGGCTATCCCCTCTTTCAGGACGCCAGTAGGCACTGTATTCTTCGCAAACGTGCTCTGGAATCCGCATGCCGTTAGAATATCTACAGCACACTGTAGCTTGACGAAATTTGAATCCCTCATTCTGTGGGGGATCTGTGTATTCCAACCAAATTGGAGACCTAATTGTTCTCGTTACTGCACCTCTTCGAGTTTGTCTTCCATCGTTGTATCGAAATCTGTTGCAAGAGCGACGAGATTCTTAAACACACGCTTTTCGTTATCATTGTCATACAGATCTACCCATTCTGGGGTCACCACTTCAGGATCTTGTATTTCGTATGTCCGTATTAAAGCATGCTTATGCACCGCCAATTTCTCGTCTTTCTCGAGCTCTGGTATCTCGCACAACTCGATGAACTGGTCGTGCGTTAAGTCCCTGGCGTTCACAACATTCTCGCAGTGTTCCTTGCGCAGTTTATCGGATATTTCTTCTCGTTCTCGGACAGGCGGGTGAGATTCGTTGCATTTTCCTCTTACTGCCGAGATGACGCATCCTTCGCCCGCCATTTGCCTGATGAATCTGCTGAACAATCCGTTTAAGGACAGGTTTTTTCTAATCTGCACGATGGTGAATAGTCTGTTATAATAATCGTCGTGGTCGATCTCGATGTGTTCACCGTAGATGTATTTCAGCTTGACACCTGAGAGTTTGCTAGTGGGCCCCGTAACGGTGGAGTACTGGCTATCCATCCAGCGCTTGATACTCTCTGCGGAGACTGGGAGGTTGTTTGTATGTTGGTCGATATACATAAGATATTTTTTCTCTTTGGCACTCCTAACGCGACGCATCATCTGCCTGCTCGACTCTGAGTTGACTTCGCTGCGAGAGCTAAAGAATCCAACTACCAAATCAACGCAGTCGGGGACATTGTAGTCGATTCCCTGACTGACCACTGGGGTGTGTATAAAGTATTGCAGACCAGACATTAGCGTGTTGATATTCTTGGCCATATCGCTCTTGGCGTAGTCTGTCGACTCGACCGTGATACACATCCCTTTGAATCCCAATTTACGGAGCTGTTCGTGCATAATGTTTGTTTTGTGAGCACTAAACGTACTAGATATCCACAAACGCTTGCCTCCCTGCAGTGAGTTGACGACCTCGTCATTGAGGACATCCGGCGACTGGTACATTACAACCTGATCACCCTCTTGTGGCTGGAATGTGTTGTGTATGACATACACATCATCTCGAAAGCTTTTCACGTAATTTACATCGTCGTTTGACATGTCTGCATCAAGACAAACGGCTCTTTCAACTCCCTGAATAAACGCTCTTAGAACTTGGTTGTTAAGATCATGACGCTCTTTCATGGTATCAGTGCTTGTCATCTGTGCAAACAGAGGGCTGATTTCATTCAGTATTAAGATGACTTTTTCCTTGTAGTAAGGTCCATACAGTCTGCATAGTGACTCGGCTTGGACAACGACTCTTTTACTCGCGATTTTGCCCTTGCGAATCCAAATCTTTCAAATCTTTCTACGAATGCGTCTGCCAGAGTTCGTCTCAGTGTCATGAAGACGATCTTATGGCCAGGGTACTGCCTGATAATGTCTGTGCATAATTCTATCTTACCTGTTCCTGTTGCAGACTTAATCATTTGACTGAACAGAAGCTTGTAGGAGCTTCTCTTAGAGCCAAGCGCTGTTTTTAGATGACGAATTGTTTGATTCGCGAGCTTGACGAATCTGGTGCAGTCTACCGTATCTGCTTTAAAGTTATCATTGAGACGAGATTCGATAGTAATCGTGGCTGCTGTCATGTCGACGATGGCCTCGAAATCGATTCGTCCAACACACTTACTTGTCCCACGGGTAGACCTGTAGCAGTGGAAGTACAGAAACCCAGTAGTTCCGAGTTTCAAAAACGCATTTTCGGAGTCATGCTCTCTGTTACACAGCTCGCACTTTCCTTTCTTTATTCGCTTGATACTGAACCGCATTCCTCTTCCATCGTACTGCATTTTATACTAGCCAGCATGCTTGTACTTCCTGAACGTGTCTTGCACCGAGTCAACAACAGACTGCGGCAGCTTCGAGTCCTCTCGAACTTGAACCTGTTCGCTTTCTTCGGAAGATGCAGATCTGTCAGCCCTCTTTCTCTTGGACTTGACGGACTCCACTGGAGCAACCCGCGTGCTTTCGTCCGACACATTTGTGATATAGAACTCTTCGTCTTTAGTATTCTTTGACGCAGAGTGCCACTCTGCTTTCTGGAGTATTCTGTCCGGGCTGCTGCGTTTGCAGCTTCCAAGGATGCGAATTCCTCTGTTTTTGATGTACACTGCAGGGTCAATGTACTTCGTTAGATTTGTAACTTCATCGCTGCCTCTGGCTTCTTTGGAGTTGTCCATAAACGCCTTCATGTGCTCGTTATTGTTCTCAAACACATACTTCGGGATGAGGATATGCAGCGACACTTTAGAGCCAGACGAGGAAGTTAGAACACGGCACATCTCCTCTGTGACCGGATACTCGGGCGCGAACTGGTTGCGTGCTTCCAAGAACTCGGCGAACACACACTGTTCAAGCTCCGCGACGTTTTTCCCCTCCCAGGAGGTATCGAGTTTCCAGTCGATGTCGTAGTACTCAACGCACTCTCGGCCATCTCTGATTGTTTCGTTAAAACATCTGTCTTTAGCTGCAATGTTGCTGTACGCCGTTAGGAATGCCGGAAGATCTTTGTAACTTGCGAACTCATAGTACGAGGTCTTTCCATCGCTTGACACACCACTTATGTATGACACAAAGAAGGTGTTCGAGACCTTATCAGCCCATGCATAGGATCTGTCTTGTGGACGTTGGGTCTGGCTCTTTTCAACTGCGAAGTAAGCGGAATCGAATTTGCTGTACATGTACATTACAATATTCTTTTTTTACTGATTCACTTAGACTCACTCTTAACCATTAACTTTCTATTTCTAACCAGTCTACCGACGACAGGAGGAGATCTCTTCAGCGCCGCTTCTCGAGTCTAGGGGGAAAATGGACACTCAGATCAGGAACTGTGGTCGAGGATGTGCTGTTCGAGGCGGGACAGAGCATTAATGAATTGCAATAAGTTTCTTTTTAATTTTTTTAAAAAATTTATAGGCTAACTTCTGTGCAGTCCAATTCATCCTTTATGATTGATTTGAGCGACAAGACAACGCGGCAGTTGTTCTCAAAGGACGATTGGACCGAAATTAGCAGCGATCTCCCACACATTCCGCCCTATTCAAAAGAGGCATCGGAGTATCTCGACAAATTCGACAGCGTGGCCACGCTTGAGGACTTGCAAGATCTACTGGACAGGCGTCCTCGAGATACCGAGAGTCAGCTAATTTATGAATGCTTGCTGAACTGGTAAGTTGTTGTAGTCCATCGAAAAAAATATACCCCGGGCACTTCTGATCATGCTTCGTTTCTTCATTTTCTAGGCTGTGTCTGTATGAGACTGAGGATCCGTTGCCGTTTAGTGTTGCTGATAGCCTGTCGGAGGGTTGGTGGCTTAAATCGGCGTGGGGCGTATGCACTAACATGGCATTAGGCGTGCCCGGATGCTTTATAATACCAGGCGAAATCACCGGCCACGACTCTTCCGCGAGAAGAGACAAAGATCGAGAATCGGCAATTGGGAGCGAGAGGAAGAGGGTTGGAGTCCGCGCCGACCTCATATGGAGAAACATGAAATTGCCAGAGACTGACTGGGCAATAGCAGAGGCGGCGAAGGTTTGGTGTTCCAACAGTAACAAGTACATATCGGAGAGCAAATTTAAGTTTCCGAGGCAGTTACACGACGTCTTGGTTGGGCGATCAATGGAGGTTGGCGGAGCGAGCGAACTGAGAAACGCTTTCGTTTCTGGGTTAATAATAGGAGGTACCAGGTTTTATTTCTTGTCTACTTTGTATTCCACATCTGGCATAGACATTAATACTAACAGTTGCAATTTTCGGACCTTAAGACCATGTCTCCAGTGGATTGGGCTCTGTTGGGGAACATCTGGGGATAATGTTACAAGATTGGTGGAGATGGAGGCGACGAGGCTAGAAGCAAAGGTCATCAACCTCTCGGCTTCGCTTCTAGCCATTCACGATCTGCTCTTCTTCAGGGTACGTTGAGGTGCAAATTCGATGGCTCTTTTTACAATTTTGATACCACTGTTCTGATAATAGTTTTAATGGACGTAGACATCAACCATCCGGTTGATATCGGAATACGAACAGGCCGCAAAGCGACATACCGGCAAGAGGAAGCGGGATCGGCATTCAGCCCTAACTGGCGCCTTGTTGGAGCCGAAGAGCTCATGGCGGGACCTTCTTCAGTCTTCCCCATAGTACTTGCCTCCTCTCTTGATCGCTCCCATCGGTAAACGATGATGTAGCGCGTTATTCTGGATATGAAAGGCCATGGTTTGGAGCAATACACGTAACAAAAAGGTCTGAAACAGGGAACCTAAAAATGACCGAATGAAAACGAGTGTGCATCACCTACTGCACTCGACGCGCGTGGATCATGCCCGAGACGATTGGAGACCTTTTGGATTTGGGGCAAGAGACCCGTTTACTCGAGTAGGCACAGGACACGATTGCAGCAGCAGTTGACTTGAATGGCGTAGTCTGGCTCACGCGCGACAATAGCGGCAACTATGTAATTCAATACTGCATCTTTTTTTTATTTATTTATTTTTATTGAAGACAGGTGTTTGCTGTGCTGTCCACAGATTTCATCAGCATCAAGGGTGTGCTGGCTGATCGCGTCCCTCTCATAGTAGTTTTAAACATAAAAAAGAATAAGAACATGGTATTCTTACCATGCTTTTCAGCAGAGGAATCGCAGATAACCTGAATGAAGAGAAAATTCTTAGGGTAGAATGACCTCAGACTCAAGCCTTTCCATCTTACAAACTACTCTGGAAATCCCTGCAAAGGCGTTCGAAGTAGTTTGTCTCGTCTCAACTCCACTCAGCGAGACAGGTAGCGGTGGTAGCTAATTAGAGAGAGTTAATCAAATATTTCTAGAAAAAAATGTACCAGATTGCTTCGAGTGTCGCGCATTGACAGCATTAGGACACTCTTGTACGAATTGCGAGCCATCTTTGGGCCGGCTCTCGGTCGCCTACTTGCTAGTTTATTACTAAGCATGTGCACGGACCATTGGGGCAAGTCGCCCTTTTCTTTTCTAATGAGAGAGACGGGCGACTTGCCCCATGGTCCGTGCGCCGGTGTGGTAGGATATTTTTTAAAAAACAAGACGCCAATAGCATATTTGAACCCGACTTGCCTCATAGTCCATGCGCATGCTTAGTAATTGAAAATTCTTATTTTAACAAGTAGATGAAAAATGGATGCTGAGCTAGACAAACTGATTGCAGCACAGTGGGGTTTCTTGCACCAAGACTGGCCCGTGGTAATGCGTACCAAATTTCACCGCACTGACATCAAGCTCATTCAGGACATGAGGAAGGTCAAGGACTTTGTGCAGCATCGTCTCGGGATCATTCCAGTGTTCTTCTTCTTGACAGTACTATTTGGAACAAAGTGCTACACAGGTCCTTATAGGAACGTCGAGAAAGGTATCCTCATACTCTACATGCTGCTGCAAGGGACCACTATATCAGACATGGACGAGTTCCTACCAAAGAGTTCCTTCCATGAGATATTCAAGGGCTTTTTCGGCACCAACACCTATGCCCTGGATGCAAAAATCACGTCGTGCTTGGCCGAGATGTGCTCAAGTATCAAGTTGAGACTTCTGTGCTCTCGATCCACCAACCCAGAAACATTCAAGCACATTACTCTGCATTTGGACGGCCACTACAGTTGCGTTGCCTATCGTAATGCGGACAAAGCAAGTATGTACTCCTACAAGCTGCGAAAGTCTGGCTTCAGGACACAGGTATGCTGCGACATGAACAGTATGGTGGTCTTTGTCTCACAGCCTGCAGAGTGTCGCGACTTCAATGACGGTACAATACTCTTAAAAATGGCCATTGACAAGAAGATCCACCACCTTGACTGCCTTGCGCTAGATGGAGGATACACACTGCACCTGGAAGGCATAATAGCTGCCAGCGACACGCTCACGTCGTCTACTTTCTGCCGCCCGATCCGCAAGCGCAAGGGCATTGAGTTGACAGAAGAGGAGATCAGATACAACGCAGTCTTTGGCAGCTTTCGCTCCAAGGTTGAGAGTTATTTTGGAGATATGCAGACAACATTCACAAAGTTCAGTCATACCGTGGTGAATAGAGCGTCTGATAAGGGCATCTTCTCGCTACAGTACAAGCTTTGCTGCCTACTCTCAAACATCAAGCGTATGGTCGCCTTGCGCAACATTACAATGGAACTATATCACAACTACTGGACCCAGGACGACTTCGATTACCCCAATGGAGATGATAGCGCGAACGATATGCAGGCTACCGCACCCTCCTTCAAAGCCAAGGCCAGTGATGCAAAAAGCATCTACGTATATCGGCAAGATGCGGTTTCCAGGTCCCACAGCCGCACTGTACCATCATGGCTCCCAGAGGCGAGCTGTTCGCCATTCGGAGAATACGCAATGCACAGGATCATGTCGGTGTGGCCACTGAATTTGCGACGGCTCGCTCCAGATTCGATGTCCCATATGTACAATGCACAGTCTTGACCTCCGGAGAGTAGTTGACCGCCCTCTGGAGAATATATAACGCACCGAACTGCCCAACTATGGCCGTTCAGGAGGTGGCGACACCCTCCGGTTTCAACATCCCATAGCCGCACTGTGCCGTCATCACCGGCAAAAGCACCCAGGTCGCCTCTCGGAGAATAGTTTATGCTCCAAACAGCACTTTTATGACTGAAGGTCTGAAGGCAGACTCCAGTTTCCACATCCCATAGCCTCACTGCGTGGTCATCGCCACAAGAAATCAGTTGGTCCCCTGCGGACGAAAACATCGCCGTCCAAGCCTTGTCCTTATGACCCTTCAAAGTGTGGCGGCTCCCGCCGGTTTCCACGTCCCACAAGCGTAGCGTTGCATCTGAACTGCAGAAAGCAATCAAATCGCCTATGGCCGAATAGACGACTCTCAAAACGCCTTCACTATGTCCGCGCAGGATGTGGTGGCAACATCCTGACTCCATGACCCATAATCGCACGGTCTTGTCCGAACTGCTAGAGGCAATCGCATCGCCTTTTGGCGAATAGGCGACGCTTGTAACACCGCTGCTATGGCCCACCAAGGCTTGGCGACAGCTTCCCGTTTCAGCATCCCACAGTCTCACTGCCTTGTCGGTACTACCGGAAACGATCTCCTTGCCGTTCGGTGAGTACATGGCGCCCAGAACAACGCCCTCATGCCCGTTCAGGATGTGGCAGCAAGTCGCTGTTTTCGTGTCCCATAACCGCACTGTCTTGTCCTCACTGGCAGAGGCAATCTTATCTCCCCATGGCGAATACACGATCCCTGAAATTGCTGCGGTATGTCCACGTAATACGTGGCGGCAGACCCCGGTACCCACGTCCCAAAGCCGTATCGTCATGTCATCGCTAGCGGAGGCTATCTGATCTCCTTTCATCGAGTACTCAACAAAATGAATCCAACTGACGTGGCCACTTAATTCGCCACTACAAAGTCCTGTTTCGACGTCCCAGAGTCACACTGTCTTGTCATCACTCCCGGACGCAACTTGATTGCCTTTTTGCAAATACGTGACGCTATTGACCTCACCACTATGACCGCTCAGGATGTTGAGGCAAGTTTTAGTCTCCATGCTCCACAGTCTCACTGCTCCGTTACAGCTGCAAGAGGCGACTCCTTGTCCGGACTTCATAAGTCTCCGTTGCTAACAGCGTATCCATCCTGTACAGCATTTTCATAACTATCGTCTTCATCTTCATGGATTACCCTTGCGGTTCTCACCAAGCTCTGTGGCTCTACCGCGTCGTGGGTCAGATCCTCCGTCTAAACCCCGGGGACCAAGTGGCACCAATGACATCTTTTACGAGCCTAATCTTCCAATGTCGCCTCGGCGTCCCCAGTGCCTGTGCTACTAAGAAAATCTTTTGTTGCCTGGAAGTACCTTTCGCATCGACCCCATCGTAATCGCCCATACCGTGCTGTTTCAACTCATTCGCCAGCTTTTAAAGGATTCTGGATTTCGTGGTAGCGAACTGTTGATACTGTAGATTTTTATACCAGTTGAGACTCTCCGTACTGGCCCAGTTCTTTGCTCGGCAACCAATCTTGATTTGGATGACCATGCTACTGCGGCGGAAGCAGTTGAGGTTGCAGTTGATGCAGTGGCCCCTAATGCTGGAACGGTGTGTGTTGCTGCTGCCAAAGCTGACACTGAGGCGGCAGATGCTGCTATTATTGAGACTTGGAGCCTCCAGCTTATGGGAGGCCTTATTAAGAATATCGGTCGTTGTTTGACAAGAATTTGGTCCTAATCTGCGGCAATGTATTCGAGTGGAGCTGGAGGCGTTGAACATCCACCGGGATCGGTACTGTGCTCAGGGAGTTCCTCCGAGAGCTCCTATGTTGTATGCGTAGATCCAGTCTCCAAAAGTACGTCTTGATCAAAGGTTGGTATGTAGTGCATAGCTTATGGGCTTTGTGCTTCCGCAAATGATTAAAGACTCGGAGATAGTGCGGAGTCAAAAGAATGAAGGTGGTGAAACGAGATAGAAAGAAAGAACGACCTGGTAAAAAAGACCATTTGGGGAAATGGGAAGATGGGGTGCTTCCAGTAGCGTTGTTTATTACTTTTGCAAAAAACACGATAAGTTGCCAGGTAACGGTACGGCAGCTGATGAGGGGGTATACGACAACTCTCTGCAGCTGAGGATGGAACAGGCAGATTCGATGAGAGTAAGCAAAAGGCTCGACACTTCAAATTTATTCTTAAGAATAAATACGAGGTCGTCCTGGGAGAACTGACGTGCACTTACACTTGATATAGTGTTTTTTATTCTCTTACTATGTGATGTCTTTTGCGATCTTGAGCCGCACCAGGTCCAGACAGGTTTTTGCGTCCTCAAAAGAATCATGCCCCTCCTCAGAGTCCTGGATATGAACTCGAAGATGCTCCCGTGCAAGGCTCTGGAGCGAATATCGATAGTTTTGAAGATGCTGTGGGTGGAGGTACAGCTACAGCAGTCAGAGTGCAGAAAACGTTAGGGCACAATCCGGCAGAGTGCATGACAGCATCACACCTTACCCTAGGCCGTGAGAAAAGATGCCTACCATGGCTGTGTCGATGACACGCGTGTGAATCAGCCGCAGGACTTTGAAGTCGTTCTCCAGGCTCTGGCCGATAATGATGGTGTCTCTGTTGATAAGCTCAAGAAACCGACTCCGTGCCTGTTCCAGGCTGTACTTGGCATCGCTCAGAGACGTTATACCACTAGCATAGAGGTTTGATCCAAAGATATGTCAGAGTGAGATGTTCTGAGCAAAACGAGATCCGGTAACCATTCATATCATGTAAGTCAAGACGAACCTAAATCGAGAGTTCAGATCTAAGACTTCCTGCTTCGGTTTGACAAGCTCGTCCATGATGGGCTTGCCGGCTATGTCTACCACCGATATCCTGATCAGCTCGAACCCGCCCGTTGTGTAACACTGCATTTTGAACAAAAGAGCGCTGCGTGTCAGTGAAGTGTCTGTTTTTTGGATACTCTTCTAGCAAAAGACGATTTATACCATTTCGCAATCCATAGCCACAACTGCATGAGTCTTCTGGCCCCCAGAGCTACTCGCTCTTGGCGTTTCAATGAACGGAATCCGAGAGTGAAGGGACAAAAAGTCATCTTCTTTGAACACATGGGCCCCCTCTTTGCAACCGAGACTTCCTTGTCCAGCTTCACAGCATGGAAAGACCCTAATCTTTTCACCTAGATTAATTGGACAAAGTTATTTTGTTAGCAGCCTTTGATCTTGGACAGTATAGTATTCAAAAGACGAGTCTTTGCTGGTGATATGCGCATAACCTCCAACATCTGCTTACCGTGGACCTTCTTTGTTCTTAGCCGGAGTTCGTGGTAGAAACATGCCTGCTTGTCCTCGTCGGAGAGCGCATCCTTTCTGACGAATTTCTTTTGACATCGGTCGCAAATCTGGGAATCGTCTAGCGGCACGGGTGCGCCTGTTGGTAACGTAATTGGGTAACCGTTCGCCTCCAGCTGCTCCAGCGTCTGAACGTATTTGGATGCGCCTCTCCAGCTCTCGTCCAGGGCCGAAATCTCCTTTGATTTTAAAGTTGGATCAACCCATACGCCATCGATCCCGATATCATCCTCTCCGGTCGTAAGCGGCCTCTTTTTCAGTCGCTGCAAGATTGTTGCTGCCAGACTGCGATAACTGCCTTGATTTGTCTTCGAGTGAACGGCTTTCTCTTGCTCAATGGCATGTACGGTTGCCGTATTTGCGCCAACATCGGACAATGGTGCGTAAATGCGACAAAATTCGCTGTAATACTGCATTGCCACTGCTTGGCGAAATTGCGGTTTGCTATGAGCTCTAAGATCGATCTTGAGAACCGGCGGCCCCGATATTGTCGAGCCCAACGCAGACGCCTAATATTCACCGACTCTTTGTTATGAAATGTGCCATATCCAGTTACAGCGTTCTGTGTTTGCCGAAAATCGGTCCCGTACCTTCTTGAATGAAGACGCACTGGCGACGTCGGGTCTGGCCAAGAGGACAGCGCTACTCTTAGATCCAGCAATTACTCCTAGTGAGGATGAAGAAGGCAACGTGGAGGTGGTATCTAATGCCTGTCGGCGTCTCCTGGCAGCCTCCACAGCGGAGATCGGGGGTTGATTCCTTGATGTCTCTTTAACCGCTTTCTCCTCTGACTGAGACTTCACACGGTTCTGTTTGGCAGGCCGCAGTATAGCCTCTTTGGTGGCATCCTGTGTGCTTCCTGCATTGTCAAGTTTCCGCTTGGCGGTGCGTGCGGTCTCTGCTTCAGGAACGGGGATATGAGAGTAGAAACAGAATGATTCGCGCGGACATGTAGGCGTAAAAGGACATGGGATCGCCGTGAACAATCCCGAGGACGCGAACATGGTGCTTGTCGGCAGAGGGACCGGGATGAGGAACCCTGCATCAGCATCAAGATGAGGTCGTTGAAAAACAAGGTTTGCAGCTTGAGTGCAGTGGTTCATTGCCTCCAATTGGCCCTCCTGGACTGTCTCCTCTTTCCTCTTTTCCTCCTTTCCTTTCTTCCGTTCCTTTCTTCTTCCTTTCTTCCGTTCCTTTCTTCTTCCTTTCTTCCTTTGGGTCCGTTCCTGGCTCCCCTACCCGGCCAAATACCTCTGCACCTCACCCTCATCCGGATGACAAGCCCAACGCCGCGCGCCATCTCTCGACTGGGCGTCGGTGCCTACCGACTGGCCCTGGGTGTTCCTGAGCACGAGCGTGTGCTCTACAAGGCCCTTGAGCGTCAAAAGGATCCCAGACACAACATCAACCTCATAGATACATCTTCCAACTACTCCGACGGCAAGAGTGAGCTGCTCATCGGCAAGGTACGCATTCTGTCGTTTTACTATCAGTACTCAACAAACTCTATGCAGACATTGTCGCCCACACCTCCGTCCCACACTTCCGCCCACACATCCTCCATGTAATGATCCGCATGCAGGTACTGTCTCATCCACGCCGCGACACACTGCGTCGAGACGAGGTTGTTATTTCGACCAAGTTTGGCTATATCCAGAACAAAAATATGCGGCTTTTATCGGAAGGTGTCTTTCAGGTAACAAACACCTTCATCTGCCGGAGTACTCACTTCTCTGGGTCTCTGAGTATCTTTCTCACACGTCTGCTGCTTCATCAACCTTTGTTATGGGCCGCTGTTCGACAATGCAATAGAAGGTTCCGCCCGAAGAGATTGTGAAATACTCGCCAGAATGCTATCATTGCATCCATCCGGAGTTTATGAGGTACAACCGAATATAACACAGAACGTGCTCATTGCCGCCTGTGTGGAGCACAAGTAAATATAGGCTGCTGACCCCTCATTTGCCGTGTAGAGATCAGCTTACCCGCTCCCTCGAGCGTCTGCGGACCAAGTTCGTTGATATTCTCTTTGTCCACAACCCAGAATATTATCTCATGAGCAATATCAAGCATACAGAAGTCAACGTC
This sequence comes from Gamsiella multidivaricata, assembly GCF_025024155.1. Taxonomy (NCBI): domain Eukaryota; kingdom Fungi; phylum Mortierellomycota; class Mortierellomycetes; order Mortierellales; family Mortierellaceae; genus Gamsiella; species Gamsiella multidivaricata. The sequence goes on from NW_026251808.1 coordinate 12,184, forward strand.
AAAAGTAAGCTGGCTGAAGCACATATCTAATGGTACGCACCTGAAAGTGTTTTTTTTACAACCCTTTTCATCTCACCATCATTTCGCCTGTTTATTATTTACCTTTATCGAAGAGCATCAGGATATTCTCCTAAACCGCTTGTCGGTACTGTTTGAGGAACTAGAGCGAGAGATTGAAAGGGGTCGTATTCGTGCATACGGTGTTAGTAGCAACTCGTTTTCTCTGAAACCATCTCACGCGCATTTCCTGCCGTACCAAAATTTGGTCAAGATGGCGACCCAAGCTTTTGAGAGGGTGCAGGCTCAAAAACATTCGGGCCCACGCCCTGAAAGCGGAAAATCTACATCTAACAAAGATTCGCCCTTGACATCGCCTTCAGCTAACAAAACAAAAGACTTTGAGCGTCCCGGATCTGCCGTTCGCCCTTATCTCGTAACGTCGACCTACCATTCGCTCCCACAATCATCACACGGGCTTGCTTTTCTGCAAATGCCAGGCAACCTGCTTGAGATGGAAGGTGTCGAGACAACGGCCAAGTGGGCCAAGGATCACGGCCTTGGCGTGTTTCTCAATCGACCTTTGAACGCCATGTCCTTGAGTCGTCAGCCTGTCCGACTCGCATCGTATCCACCACCGCAGGCGCCAACCTATGTAGAGGCTAAGACTCAGGTCCTGGAGAGTCTCTGCGTACTTAGCCAACGACGAGAGTACCTACAACCAAAAATGCAGCGGTTAACCGAGATGATTGAAGACCTGGATGCCTCGCTCAGGACGAACAAGCTGTCAATAATACATATGGAGGGTGCGTCCATCAAAAATCTTCTGCATCAGGAATTGGCGCGGCCCGTGAAAGTCAAGGGTTTGCAGCACCAACACCTTTCGATACCCTCGTCTAACTCGCACGAGTCTCAATACCAGGAACAGGAACCAATGCCAACGGATGTAGAAGGTCCTAACCATACTCCTACTCAGTCCCATGGCCGCAGTAGCCCGGTCCCATACGCGAAACCCAGCGTACAGGAGATCGACCGGCTGATCACGCATCTCGACCACTTTGTCCGAGCTTTTCATCAGCAGGTGCGTTCGCAGGAATCGGATCGCGTCAAAAAGATGTTGACTGACCGCGGTATTGATTTGAAAGGCAGCACAGTCGAGCAGTTCGCGATCGAATACTTACTAGAGTACGCCCAGGTTAATTCAGTTCTTCTGGGTATGAAGCGCCAACCATATGTGGACTTTGCACGGGAGATGCTCAAAATAATGGTGGGAACCAAATAAAAGAGTCATTGACTAGCGCCTCAATGGACGTGGGTCATGTCACTGCCTACCACTATGCCTCATAATAATGCCATTCGACTCAATTAAAGGCCGACGGCATTATCTAAATATGTACGCCACGGTTCCTCTGCTTCCAAGGGTTGACAGATCATATAGGCTTTGTACTGCAAGAAGGGGTAGCAAGTTTTTATTATGATAAAGATAGCAATGATCCACTCATTCCTAGGACAGATACATATAGGGACGTAGTGAGTGAATAGACGAGAGCAGAGCGCCATTGAGATATTCTCATTAGAGTCGCTCGAGACCTTTGTGGGTAGTTGACGTGATTTTGGCAGCTGCAGCATCGTCAACAAACCAGGAGAGAGTTCCTGTCACGGGCTTGACCAACTGCGCAGGCAAGTCGCCGTGTGTATCCAAGATGCGATGCAGCATATCCTGTTTTCCCTCGCCAGCGGCGACAAAGGCTACATGGTGGGCGTGGTTCACAACCGGGAAGGTGAAGGTGATCCTGCGTGGGGGAGGCTTGGGCGAATCGGTGATCGCGGCGCACCAATCGACGGTCTCCTGCAGGAGTTCATGGCCCGGGAACAGGGAACAAGTGTGGCCATCGGGACCGACGCCAAGGAGGATCAGGTCAAAGACTGGAAAACGCACAGAGTCCTTGGTGGCAAAGGTGGCAGCCAGTTGCGAGATATAATCCTCTGCAGCCTCTTCAGGATTGTGGATGAGTTCTGGGTTGATGGTGTGGATGTTTTCCTCAGGGATGTTGACAAAGTCGAAGAGCTCCTTCTTGGCAAGCAGATAGTTCGAGTCCTCGTGGTCCAGCGGTACGCAGCGCTCATCCGCAAAGTAAACGATCCACTTGGACTACGCCATGGTTCGTGGGAACATAAAGAAATGAAGAATTAGGGCCATTGCGAGTCTAAATGGGTGTTCTCCGCCCATATCATTGTACCATTGTATAGATAGTTCCTCTTACAAAGTCGACGGAGGGGTTGTCTTTGAGGATGGCGCTCAGCTGCTTGGGCAGAGATCCTCCAGACAGGGCGATGGCGAATTTGCCGTGGCGCTTGATGCCCTCTTCTGATAGCCTAGCGACGTACTTGTCAAGGCCCTGCGACAGCGCAGCGGTGTCGGGGAAGGTGTAGATCTGTGTCTGTCCGGCGGTGTGGAGAGGCATGTTGAGTTACTGTGGGTCAGTCGATCAATTCGGGGAGCAATGAAGAAAGGCTGGATGCTCAAGACGAGAATGGTTCACCTTCTGATAACGAAGCACGTCATAGACTGAGACGTCCAGCAATAAACCTTAAAATGTTAAGGGCTCAGCTGCGCTGGACGATGTTGCGCTTGGAGATAGTTCTTTTACAGTTGTATGGAGTAAGGAAACTCCCAATCTGAATGCTCGAATAATTTGTGTTCCACACTGAATACAAGGGTCTAACGCACAACTACGCACACTGTAGCGAGTGATCAGCACAACGGTCTTCTTGTTCAACTGGAACAAGGAACAAAAGACCGCTGGCTTCGATCCTCCTTTTATACAGGCACAACCCCAAAACCTAATATCAAATCCTGCGTACCCTCGGTGGCTGCTGGCCAACAACGATCTTTGCTGCGAATGCCACACACTCCAAAGGTGGCCAAGCAGCGCGACCATATAGCAGCATATTCGGACACTATTGCCATTTCATCTACCAAGGGTAGGAGGGGGGGAAAGGAGGAGGGACTTTGCAAGTATACACTGCTATGGCTGCTTCCGCTAAATGGCAGGTGCATCGATGACCGTCTGCAGAAATCTCTGGTATCAAACGCAGAGCTTAGCCGTCACCAGCGCGTACTCGGCCATCATCATGTTAGTTACGGTCGGATTGACAGTCCAGAGCGTACCCATCTTTTAATTGAGCTGATAGCAGCTGAGGATATATCGAGGTGATGAGGAGGTGCCCTGCAAAAAAAAAAAAAAAAAAAAAAACGACCACTGTATAACTGCTGCACCCCCGCTACAAAGGTCTGCATCCGAATTATACGCGCCCTCCAGCTCACATACAGGCACGCGGCCTTCGGGGTGAGAGCACATAGAAACCACGGGCTTTGCCATCAGACTCAAAATACTGACCTGTGCAGTCCTGATCCCACATAGAATTCGCGCAAAAGTGCACCGTAATTCACTGTCAAAGTAAAAAAAGGGGAGTCCGCGCTAAAGCCGATACCGCATTCATGTAGGTCCTCGTTCGGGCCTGGGACTACTAACGCTGTTTCTACTTTTCTGTTGGGCCTTTGAGAGAGACCATTTTCAAGGTGCGTCTGTGCAACAGTAGCCCCAGTGTTAGTACGGTAGCAAGTTTATAACTGCATAATGAGAGAAGTTTTGCAATGCGATTAAATGCATGGGTTTGGAATCCATAATGGCTTTATTAGGTATGGTAATAGATAGATCGATAGAGTATAAAAATACACCATGAAGAGGAAGGTGGCGAGAACCAAAGTTTCTCTACTTCTCCTCCTCATTTAAGGTATTGTTGTTGTGGCTGTCTGTGGCATAGTCGTTCTCGTTCGACAGCTCTTCAAGTGTCTTGCCACGGGTTTCGGGGATGAGGAATGTCACCAATAAACCGATCAACATGAACAGGGCAAAGATCTGCAGCAACTGAGGGATGAAGGCGTTAGAGCCACCGCGGTCCTTGAGCTGAGAAAATCCGACCTGAGCAATGATGGCACCCAGCTTACCGGAACCTGCAGCGATACCGTGACCGGTAGAGCGGTAGCGAGTAGGGAAGACCTCGCCGGGGATGACAAAGGTTGTGGAATTGGGCCCAAAGTTCTGAAAGAATTGAGTAGCAGCAAAGAGGAAGACGAAGAGAGCGACAGAGTAGTTCTTGATCTGGCTGTATGCGAATCCCAAGACGCAAAAGAGGACGCAGGACATAAAGAAGCCGAGCAGTTGAATCTTGATACGACCAAGACGCTCGATGGTGAAGACAGTGACCCAGTAGCCGGGAACGGAGCCGAGAAGAACAATAATGATCTGACCGACGGCAGCGTTCCAGCAGGTGTTCCAGTAGTCGCCCTTGACGGATGAGAAGTTGATCGAAGATAGGATGAAGGAGTTGTTGAGACCGATTCCGTAAAAGGCCACATCGAGAGCGAACCAGGCCATGGAGGTACCGAAGAGGACTTTGAAGTTTTTCCACTTTGAAAAGTACGCGATGAAGTCCGAGAAGGAACCCTTGGCAGTCGAGGGATTTTGGAGGACCTCGTTGTCGTCCTCGGACTGAAGGTGGTTGCGGTTCTCCTTGAGGACGTTAGCGACGTCGCGCTCGGCCTTGTTGAGGTTGTTCTCGATATCCAAGACGTAGCGGGGAGTCTCAGGGATGGTAAGGCGGAAGTAGACGGCGACAAGGGCAGGGATGCATCCAAAGCCGATCAAGATGCGCCAGACATAGTCCAGATTCTGAGGATTGGCGATGATGCTGTTCTTGAAGGCTGCAAGGAGAATAATGGCAATGAGACCGGTGGTCAAGTATCCGAACCCCTGCATGGCAAAGACAGCGGCCATCATGGCACCGCGGCGGTTGGTAGTGGCGAACTCCGAGGTGATGACGGCAGAGAGGGGGTAATCACCACCGATGCCGATACCGACAAGCACACGCCAGATAATCAGGGCAGCAGGCAAGGAGAGGACGTATCCATTTCCAGAGAGGGCCTGACCAAGCGTAGCAACAATAATGATCATCAGCTCGATACCGTACATGCGTTTGCGTCCGAGGCGATCGGCAAGGTAGCCGAACCCAATCTGACCGAGAAAGGTTCCGACAGAAGCCGCGACCTTGATGCCCAAGTCCAAGTCTGAGGGAAGAGTGCCATTGGCAAAGTAGATGATTCCAAGCATGGGCGTGACCAAATTGATGGCGAAGAGGTCGTATGCATCCGTGAAGAAGCCGACGCCGGCCACGAGGCAGGCACGGATGTGGAACCAACCAAACTCGGCGTTGTCGATCTTGGCCAAGGCCTCGCGGCGACGCTCATTCAGCTGTGCTGCGTCCAGCTTTGTGTTGCTGTACTCCGTGGACATGATACGTGTGAGTGGAGGATGTGTGTGAAGGAGAAAGGCGAGGGGACGTGCGGGTATGACAAGGAGGGTTAGTGGTGAAGGGTGCGGAGAGGTGATCTGCGCAAAGGACAAGGGGAGGGGGAGGGGGAGGGGGGATACCGGAGGAGGAGCGAGGACTGGGGACGCTACAGCAGCCGGTATTTATAAGGAAGCACAGCGATCGAGTCTATGCCCTCGGCGAGATCCAAAGGGGTAGTGGTCTGCTTGGATGTGTATAAGCTAATCCACCCACTGGGGCAGTTGTTCCGGACAGAACAGCGCAGAGTACCATTGGCTGTGGCCCACAGGCAAACGAACGTGGACCGCACGACAGGGCCTGCAGGAAGCGCTGCTCATCTTGCTACTGGCCTTCTCAGCCTGCGGGGCTGCTCCGCTCTTCATTTCAGCTGTCTGTTGTCGGAGCAGGGGACGGAGAGCTGCTCATACGGCTGTACAGTACAGGTGCGCCCTTTGTTTAGTGTGGTAGGCTGGTTGGACAGCTTTTGGCCATATTGGGTCGAAAGATGACTCCCTGGCTAGTCCTGTTTGCTAGTCTGGCCGTATGGGCTTTTTATGCATATACTCTGCGGCGGCTGTGGGCCAATGCTTGCACGCGCGTGTAGTCGATCCCCGGCTACGATTGGCTGGAACGCGGATTCATCTCTATAAACCTTACTTGGGCTCGTGTTCAGAGGCCTGCCTTGTCTTGCATGGCCCAAGCATGTCTGGAGCCGAGTCGACTCTCCTCCATCCGAATGCGAAACCAATAAGCAGCGATAAGCAGCGCCATAGGCTATCCATCCAATGGCTGCCATCAGCATCTTCAGCGTCAGGTTCGCCAGCAGCAGTGGTCGGCGGCCAGTAAGTCGAGGCTACGGAGGTGGTTGTATGAATAGATCGAAGGCATTGCAATATAATAAAGTCGGTAGATCCTCTGCCTGCGGTACATGTCTTTATTACTGTGCGGTATACCCGATCGAATCATGGTCGCAGATCAGTGGCACGTTCTTGTCTAGATGTGCCTACACATGGCCCATGCTTTGTCCGGGCTGCATGCATCTCCGGCTGAATTTCATTGGTATTATTATTGGTGGTATAAACCTTCCCATTTTGAGTTAACGCCGATCCAGTTGGACTGGACTGGACTATATCCCTGCCCGCTGCATGTACTGCACTCGCCCTATCTACACAGATACGTTCCGTCCTTTTAGTCGACAAGCAACATATCGCATTCGTTCGATGCATCCGAACCGCCAATGGTCGCCCCCAGCCACTGCAGCCCGCCATGAGCACCTCCACCCGTCCATGCAACCGCCACGCCTCGTCTTCCTCCTCCACGCTCAAGTCCCTCCCCCCCGTTTCTGTTTGGAAGACGATAATGTTCTGTGCGTGTTGCATTTCCCCGCCACAGTGACTTGCCTGGACACAAACTGCTCCTTTCTTGGCAGACTCTCCTCCGTAGATGTGCGCCAAAGGCTGTATGTCAGATTGCCTCTTCAACTTTAATTCCACCAAGGGAATATCCGATCTCTGTTTGACTAGGCTTGTATTCAATAACTCTTCGATCGATGGATTCTATTTATGACAGCTGCTCGGGTTCATTCGCCCCCACAAGCATGACCTTGACGATCTCAAAGACCGACTTGATTCGACCCACCCATCCAGCGTAGATGATGTTAACCAGATCCCTGGTGACCACAATCGCATCTCCAACATTGTTCATAGGGTACTGGAGCACCGGAGGCAAAAACGTTTGGATAAGCATGGGCCACCGATCCACCGTAATCGATCTCTGGTGACAGACTGCGCGCAGGCCTTCTGGACCACCAAATCGTCCGTAGCCACTCTTGCCGACTCCCCCAAAAGGCAGCGACTGACAAAGATAGTTGACGCCGAAATCGTTCAGATTGCTCATTCCAGCACGAAGACGATCCATGACATACACGCCCTCCTTTTGGTTGCGTGAAAATACATTCGATCCAAGGCTGTAGATGGACGAGTTGGCAATTGAGACAGCTTCGTCCAAGTTCGAAAACTTAAAAACGGCCATGATAGGTGCGAAGGCCTCCTCCTGAGCGATCTTCATGTTGGTTCGAAGATTTGTGATCAAAGTAGGAGTAAAGAATTGCCCCTGAGGGAATTTTGGATGGACAAATCCTTTTCCTCCTGCCACCAATGTCGCTCCATGGCTGACGGCGTCCTGAATTAGGGTTTCTAAGATCGGGGTCTACGTAGAATGGATTGAAAAGATGAGTTACTTGCTTTCGACGCAAAAGGCGTAACAGTGCGCATCACATCCTAGAAGAGAGGCAATAAAAGACATACTCGACCGCTCATAGTCATGGACCCACAGTCAATATTTTCCATCTCCAGAGGTGGGCCTTGCTTCAGCTGCTTGATTCGGCTGTCCACCATCTCGATCAACTTGTCGTGGATAGCCTCGTGCACAATAACCCTCTCAATGCCAATACAGTTTTGACCGCAGTTCTGGAAGACGCCTCTCATCAGGATCGGGACTACGGCTTTCAGATCAACATCCTTATTCACAATCGCGACATCTTTTCCGCCCAACTCGAGAACACAGGGCGTGAGGTTGGTGGAGGCAGCCATAGCAACCTTGGTGCCCACTCCAGGAGATCCAATAAAGGTGATGCCATCCACTCCGCTTGTCACAACTGCCTCTCCACAATCCTGGAAACCAACCAGGAACTGCACCAGATCAGGATCGTGGCCGCAAGCTTCCAAACATGACCGTGCAATCTTGGCATAATAATTCATAGTCGACCAGGCCACATGCTCCGAGGCCTTGATCAGAATTCCATTTCCTGCAAAGATGGCGGTGATAAAGGGTCCGAAGGTGTTGTGAAAGGGATAATTCCAGGATACCAAAGCAGCGACCACACCCATCGGGCGATATTCGACCTTGGCTGATTTGTAGAACATCAGGAGACCCGGGTCACGGTAATCGTCCTTAAGTGCATCCTCGCCATGGGCCAATGTCCAGCGAATACGTTCACAGGTTGTCAGGATTTCGCCAAATTTACCATCGACCATGGTCTTGCCCGTGTCCCTGGCGGCAACCCTGCAGATTGACTCTTGATGACAAAGGATAAAGTCCAACAGCGACTGGAGCACAACCTTGCGCTCCGCAAATGTTGTCTTTGCCCACTTTTCCTGAGCCTTGCGCGCCTTGATAAGGGCAAGATCCACATCCTCCTTGGTGTGGGCACGGATCGTGGCGAGATGACGAGCTGTTGAGGGATCATAGCAGATGATCTGTCCTGGACGCGAGGGCTCCTATGGTTCGCCGATGGCAGCCAACACATGTTAACCATAGTTCTTTGTACGTGAATAAACACCATCCCCGCGGTAATTGATGGAGATAACAAGCCATTGTCTCGGTGTGGGGTGTCTGTGCCCTTACCTGGATGCTCGGGTTCGTCAGAATGCTGCCTCCTTTCCAGCCTGGCAATACCTCTGTTAACATAAAGGCCATTTAATAACGGGATCTTTCGGGTTTTTTTTTTACTTTTCCTCAAAGGTTGGGCGTTGAAATGAATATCTTGCCTTCTGGTAACGCGACTTCAAACGCGATTGAGGGGTAGGGCCGAAGTCGCTCGAACAGAGTGTGACCGATGAGCAAGGCAGCCACCAGGCTGACCCCGCACAGGATGGTAAGCGTGTCCTCCGAGAGAGCTGGAGGGATCAGAGACATGTAGATGAGAGATTGATGGGACGGAGAGAGTGATGAGGAAAGGAAGGAAGTGATGGAGGACCTTGTCCCTTATTCACGCCACTTTTTTTTTTTTTTTTTTTGTATTACGTTCAATCCCCGCGCCTTGACAGTAGGAATGTTTGAGGAAAGTACCAGCACCTGGCCATCGAGACATGCTCAACGTCCACCGGTGTTATTTCTCGGAAACAGCGCGAGCAGCGGTACGAATGGAATGCGGTTCATATCTTCAAGGTCTCTACGTTGTAGCTCCTTCCAGGCGCAGGGTACAATGTTCAAGTTTGAGTTGATGGAGGATCTACGTTTTTTATTGCCGTCTACATTCATTGAGCTATGTCTAGAATTGACTAAGCGTCAGTTGAGGACGGACTGGCTGAGGACGGACTGGTTGAGGACGGACTGGTTGAGGACGTTCTGGTTGGAGGCGCACCTGTTACAGACGTGCTAGTCGAAGAGAAACTCAATGTAGACGAACTAGTTGGGGTCGGGTTGACTGGTTGTTTCGAAAATCCGTAGCCATTAGTCGCACAGAAGCTAGAGCCGCGATTGTTGGCGTCCTTTGGAATCCAGCCGTTGTCGACACCATCAAAGTATGACCACAAGGGATTTGACTCGGTTTTGAAGTTCCAATAGAACCATCCGGCGCCTTGTTCAAAGGCCTCGACTTGCGCATTGAAAAAGTTGCTCAAGAATAGCTTGTAGAGCGCGTCGTACGTGGCAGCGTTGTTTTCGCTAACGCATGTGCTTCCGAGCGACACTGCGGGCGTACCGTCGAAGGTGCCGTTCCAGCGGTGACCCATGCCGACGCCGTTCAAGTATGTGGCACAATCATTGACGGCAACAGAGAACTCTCCTACCATAGTTGGGCCAAATTGCTTGGTGCTCATCGACAAGTCTGAGCCCCAGGTCTGGCAAGCAAACTGTAGTTGAGCTGTGCGGCTCATGCTCATCAGATTTGTGTCAAACATGATGTACTGGTGCGTATCTAATAGGCCGACAATGATTAGGAAGGCAGGCAATCGATTAATTAAATGAGCATGAAATGCAGACTTTCGTTTAGCAGCTGTGAGCAGCGCCAGAAAATTCTCGTTTACCAAGCATCAAACGATCGGCGCCAGGTAAGAAGTCTGCCCAAGCAGCGAGGCCAAGGAAGCCATCGTGGATTACAGTCCAGAGACTCTTGCTAGTGCCGGTGGCAGTACGAATGGTACTGAGTGCTTGAGTATACCAGGCCATGACCTTCTCACCGCCAATGAGATAGGCAGCAGGTTCGTTCAGTGCGCCCATGATAGGACTGACATGTGCATAGTCAGGACTTGAAAAGAATGTGGCCATTTGCTGAACATACGAGAGGGTGCGCTGGGCATTGGCAGCACCGTCTGTGCCATTGATCCAGTTGATCTGACCAGACCTACCGGAATGGTTCCAGCCGTTCTGGGAGCCGGGCGCGGCATGGAGCTCAATCATGACGCGGATGCCGTACTTGCGAGCCCATTCGATGGCGCGCAAAAGATATGTCCAGGAGATATTGGGGACATAGGGCTCGTCTGCTGTGAGGCCACCGAGGGCCCAGAAGCCGATGGGGATACGGACGTGGTTGAGACCGAGGTCGCGAATGCGGATGAATGTGTCTTCGGTGACCCAGCTGGCGTAGTGCTCTTCCAATAATGCCTTGGAACCATCGGGCCCTAAATGTTTGCAGAGCGTGTATTCGTCGATGACGCCGTTTACGACATAAGGGCTGAAGAGCGAGGGGGTGATGAAGGGCTCGAGGACAAGCCAGCCGCCGAGATTGACGCCGCGCATCTTGATGTTACCCGAGGCATAGTCAAAGGGCTCATTGAGGGCTGGGGTGTAGGCGTTGCACTTTGCGGTGTCGTCCTTGGAGGGGATGACAGTTTGGTTGGGTGCGATTGGGACGAAAGTATTGGGGCCCCCATCCTGGCTATGGTCTGCCCCGTTCTTGGATGAGCTTCTGTCCCAAGGTCTGATGACGACGAGGGGGACGACGATGGCTGCAGCGATTATGAGGATGATTAGTACAATGATCTTCCATCTGTGGCAACGGATGCAGGAGCGTCCGTTATGGTCGTTGGCGCGCATGCTGCAAAGGGGGGGAGGAGTGTGATTGATTAAAGGAGCCGCGAGGAGGGGATATGAAGGAGCAGAGTAAAATCGTGCTGTATGAGGCGAAGGAGGTGGAGGGAGGTCGAAGGAATGAGGGCGAACGAGTGCCGAAAGAGTCGATGAGGTGCGGTATCGGGATGGGAATGTTCCCTGGCGTCGCTTCTTTTTCCCCAGGTGTGTCTCGAAAGACGATGGCCAAAACAAACAATGGTCTGAGTCTTGGTTTTGGTTTTAATCGTGGTCTTAGCGTGGTGTGGCACCGGCATGGCGCCCCCCGCTCCCTTGGCCTCCCTCGGGAGCAGGGGCAAAGAAGGTTCGAGGCAGAGACAATTGGCGTGGAGGGCCTCTGTAAATATAACTCTGTTACACAGACAGTGCGTCCGTCAGATATGGGTGAGTCGTCTATGAATAGAACGAATTGGATGGGTAGATCCTGCTGACATTGCCATGCCACGTGCGTAATAGCTTTTTGGGTATAAAGACTGCTCTGCTGCAAAGGAGGCCAGGCCCTTCCCCTCCGCGGACACCGGACACGGACAGCGATCTGGCTTCTCGGCCGACGGCTGCCGTTACACTGTTTTCCAACCTGCCGTGCGTTGAGCCGGCGATGTAGACAGAGAGGGCGCGATCAAGGAAGGGCGCCCCTGAGAAGGACGTTTGTCTCGCTCTTGGGGACGAGCGCCAGGGAAGGGGAGGAGGGGGGAAGTGGGCCAGGCTAGGCCGTGGCAGTGTTGTTGCGGCGTCTGTTTTTCTGGCAGCGGAGCAAGGGCGACGGGGGACTGCTGTCTGGGTGGACCATTGGGGCGGGGCGTCTGCCTAACCTTACTGAGACAGGGTCTGGGCTCCGCTTCAGGAAAGAAAGATCCCCCTGCCCCTCGTCTCTCTCATCTCATCTCATCTCATCTCATCTCATCATCTCCTGTCTCTCCTCTCCGCCCCTCCATCCCCTTCTCTCCTCCCTCTTCCTCCTCCTCCTCCTCCATCCCTCCCTCCCCTCCGCTGCCATCTTCCCACAGATACAGACAGCCAAGGCAGTAGAAGAAAGAAAAAACCCCCCAATGTCCGCAATAATGCCCTCCGTGGGAGGGATCCCCCTGAAGTACATCTCCCTTGTCGTGCTTGCCGTCCAGAACTCGCTCCTCATCATCGTCATGGCCCTTGCCCAGGGTGTCGGCCGCAAGCCCTTCTACTCATCCACTGCCGTCTTCCTTAACGAGATCGTCAAGTTGATCGTCTGCACAGGAATCACCATCCACGAGACCATCAAGGACACCGGTCGTTTCTACCCCCAAGACTTTATCAACGAGGTCTTTGGTGGCGACGCATGGAAACTCGCCATCCCTGCCATGCTCTACGCTATCCAGAACAACCTCCAATACGTTGCTTCGCATGCGCTCGATCCCTCGACCTTCCAGGTCACCTACCAGCTCAAGATCCTCACTACCGCCCTCTTCTCCGTTATCCTCCTCCACCGGTCTCTGCCCGGTCTCAAGTGGTTGGCCCTGGTCATGCTCACCGCCGGCATTGCCCTCGTCAGTCTCGAAGAATCCAACAACAGAGCTTCTCAAAGAAAGGGCGTTCACTCCCCAGACTCAGCCTCGTCTGCTTTAGGAGCTTTACTAGAAGAACAAAAGAACGATGCGTTGTACCAGGCCGCTGCTGCTGCTCCAAGGAACGAGCGTCCCGAGTTCGTGGTCGGTTTGCTTTCAGTCATGATTGCCTGTGTTCTCTCCGGTTTGGCTGGCGTTTACTTTGAAAAGATCCTCAAGAACACTCAAGGATCGATCTGGCTCAGGAACATTCAACTCTCGTTCTTCTCTTTGCCCTTCTCGCTCCTGGCGATCTACCTCAAGGATGGTGAGGGTGTGACAGAGCAGGGATTCTTTGCAGGGTACGACATGCTAGTCATCGCTGCGATCACCTGTCAGGCAGCGGGAGGTTTTATTGTCGCAGTCGTTGTCAAATATGCGGATAACATTCTGAAGGGGTTTGCGACGAGTATCTCGATCATCATCAGCGCCATTGCGAGTGTGGCCCTCTTTGGGTCCCATATTGGCATTGTCTTTGTCATTGGTACCTCCCTGGTCTTGGGTGCCACATATCTCTACTCCCTCCCTGACAAGCCCGTCGTAAAGTAAGTTGCATGCCCTGAAAGAGACATACCACGAATATCCGAATATCAAGTACGACCTCCGACAAGGGACATGGGTAGGCATTGGTCTGACCAGCCCCTTTCTTCCAACTTTTAGATATGTCGATCTGGGCAGTCAATTGGACTCATTCCATGCAGAGGAGGGTCGGCTAGGATCGCCACGGCGGGGAAGCAACGACACCGTGTCAACGCCAACGAGCAATTCGCCCTCAGTGCGCCTTGATAGGATTCGTGGTCAACCATGAAACACTACAGTTGGCTCTTTCACACTCCCTCCACTCCTTCCTTCCCTCCCTCATTCTCTCCTTCTCTACACTTGAATTCATAATAAAGGAACTACAGGATCTCTTTGCATTGTAACCCTGGAATTGTCCTATCGTGTGTTTACAAACATGGGGATGCACTGCTGCAGGGTTTCTTGACCGTAGGGGAGATGGACTGTAAATGGATTTCCTGAACAGCGCTCATAGATCGTACTCCGCCTCTTTAAAAAAAGACGTGGAGAAGGTCTTGTTGCTCTCATCCTCATTCATCTTTTTTTTTTCAAGTCTTCAGCGCGATCCGACATACCCTCGCTCAGATGCTACAGGATCGATTCAAGAGTGCATCCGCCTTTATGGCGAAGACCAAGAATCTCAACCTGCCCACCTCAACAAAACTTTCTGTGAGTACTTTCAGCAGTGCTCTTGTGGCCTTCTGAATATGCTCGCCCGCGTATTTTTCGAAACATCGTTGGACAACACGTCCATGAATGCGCGCCTGCCTGTGGATATTCTAACTCAAACTGTTCATCCCCTCCCCCCCTTCTCCTCCCTCTCTCCCTTTACTCGCGTTGCAAAATAAAAAGCTGTACGCAGATTACAAATTGGCGACAGAGGGACTTTGCACACAGGGACGACCGTCGTTGATCGAATTTGAGAAGGCGGCCAAGTGGAAGACCTGGAAAGAGACAGGAGAACGCTACACACAGGAGCTCAACACCCCGAACACAAATATAGATGAGGACTCTGCGCAGCTCACACTCGAGATAAAGGCGATGATTTCGTATGTGCAGAGAGTCGAGGAAGGGCAATGGGGATGGACATTTGATCCGACGACAACGGATTCGGTAGAGTCAGGGGATAGGGATCTGGATGAATTAGAGGCGTATTTGGGCATGGATACGGACGAGGTCTCGGCGGAGGAGCTGTTGGCACGGCCGTATGTGCCGATTCAGGGGCAGATCGAGGGAGCAACCATGACGGCCTCGGGTATTAGTACCCTCGCCGCGCCTGTGGAGTAAGTTCTTGCTGCTTCAGATAGAATGCAAGCTGTTCTTGGTTCCTCTGTGTGCTTCTTTCCGTGTCGATGTGATGTGATTGCAAGCTGCCACGTCTTCTGATTTGTTATTTGTTTGTGTTCATGTAGGACTGATCAAGGAGAAGACGTGCTTGAATCGGCCAAGACTGGATCTGTGCAGGCAATGTTGGCAGCGTTGAAAAGCAATCCGAACATTGTATCTCACAAGGATGATATGGTACAGTATCATCCACTCACTTTTATATGTCAAGGGTTGAGTACATTTTGATATACCACAATAGTTCTTGCTCACATCCTATCCACGTCAATGAAAAACAAAAACACAACACAGGGCTGCACGATGCTTCATTGGACATGCGACCGTGGATCGCTGGATAAGGTCAGGGTGCTCGTGGAGCAGTACCATGCTGATGTGAATGCGCAGGACGCGGAAGGATCAACGCCCCTGCACTATGCTTGTCTCTCGGGATGGCCAGAAATCATTGCGTATCTGAAGGATCTTCCAAATGTAGATCAAGCAATCAAGGATAACAGTGGTATGACCGCAGAGGAATGCCTTGAATAGCACCGACAATAAAAGCAGAATGAAAATAGAAACAGACTTGCAGTGTAAAAGAAAATAGACAGAGTGTGCTTTACTGACTCGAGAGACGGTCTTGATCGAGGCATATCTTATGAACAAGCGCTGTAAGGATTTCATTGCCGACGGTCTTGTTCTTGATAGATAGTCGCTCCAATTCGTATCCCATCTCCCAGGACTTCCTTCCGAGCTGCCGTTTCCTCTAGACAAGATGAGGTTGACAGTATCTGAAGCAGACCTCGGCTCATGGGACTAGGGTCAAGTGGTCCGGCCTTTGAGCCGATATCACCCAAAGACGCTTCACGTCAGTGGATTCGGCCAGAGCGACTCGCCTAGACCCACTGCCATCCCTGATCAGCCCGTGTGTCCTGATCCTGGTACTAGCTGAGGGTCGCATGTTTTTGAAGCGATCTAAAGCCTTTTTCTCGTAAATTAACACGACCGAGAGCTTGCTGTCAAGGCACTGCTAGCCAGCAATGACTCGTGTCGGAAGATATTCTCTGTCGAGCGCTATAAATGTTGGGCTTTTCTGCCTCAAGAATTCATCTAATCCTTTGATGCGAAGGGCCCGCATCTTGCCCTCCAGTTCTCCTAAGCCTTGAGTCTTGTCAAGACTGTCATTCCCAATACTCCGAATGTCCTCATGAACACGGCCGTTGCTGTCCCTGGAGACAGCACGGCATGAAACCCATCCGAGGCCTTCCATTGCTTGATATTCCTATCCTGCATAATCATGAGTGGCAAAATCTCTGGAGGGTATGATTGCACCCCTTTCGAAAACACTACGCCGATATACTGAGCAACTTCCATACATTTCGTACGGCTCTCATATCTAGATCTGGTCTTGTCCTTGGCATAGGCCCCACGACCGGTACTCAGAATGACGCGTCCTTGGCCTTGGGTTCGACTTGCCGATTGCGTGCCTCGACAATGGTCATGATAAGATCCGTCTCTTATTTTATTTTTATTTTTTTGTCTAAGTATCGATGAATGAATACTGACTTTTGTGTGCTCGACAGACTGTTGCATCTTCTTATCGATCCATTCGATTCCAGTCTGCTGGAACTTGGGATAATTTATTCAATCTTATCGTCCCAGACGTGCATAGGCTTGACGGAAGGGGTTTCATGATACACAGCAGAAATTGAGAGAGAGGGAGAGCTAAAGATAGGATGGAGTGTTATCGTCTAATAGTATAAAGGCAATTCGCATTGCATGTCTGCAACTGATGAGCCAGACGATGTTTATTTGCTTCGTTGCTGCTAGAAAACACTGTTATTACAAGTTGAACGCAATTGCATTAAGGAATCGGTTACTGCGGGCTGCGGCTATTCCGAATAAATATGTACTGGGAGCGTGGACGCGAAAGACAGGGTGTTTAAAGTGTAAGGAGGGAAGGAGGGAAAGCGCAAGATATTGACCTAGTCATCCTTCCTCAGCGTCGGTTCGAAGTTGGCGCCGTCATAGCCGGATCCGTAGCCGTCGCTCGACCGCCGTGAGCCAGGTGTGACTTCGAGACTGGCATCATCGGGAATGCCCTCAATAAAATCTTCCAAGGCCGCTCTTTGCTCACCCGAAGATCCATCCCCGCCCTGGCTCCACATGAGGAACCAGTCTTCTGTCTTCATTACTGCACCGCAGTTACGGAAGATATACTCTTGCGACAACTTCTTCAGTCCGTGTTCCTGTGAAACGCATGCCGCCTGGAAGATCCGTACACAGGTGTCGACCTGAAGGTGATGTCGGTGCAGAATGGAGGCACACAGTTTCTTGAGTCGATCCAGTAGATACATGTTGGCCATTACCATCACATCGCACAGGATGGAGCAGTCCAGATCCACGTCCACAGTGTCTGTGTAAAGGAAGGAGAGAAATGCGAACACGACCGAGTAGGGTTCGGGCAGGACCATTGTCCCTCGGGTCGACTCGATCATCCCGGATGCGTGCATGTTCTTGAAGTGTGGCCAGCGCGTCGAAAGCACCATCCGATGAACGTGAATCTTGCGCATAGAATCTTGAGGGACGATGGTAAAGTCCGCAAACTCTTCGTTGTTCAACATCAGACTCATGTGCCATTGCAGCGTCGGAGGCGGGACCTGAAAGACGCCCAGATACTCGACATTGATAGAGAGGACGTCTCGAAAGTGGTCGTAGGGCTGTGGACGATCTTTTTCCGTGTTGCCCAAGAAGATAAGACTTGGCGAGGAGCCGGGTTCGTCGATGTCCATGCTGCTGCTGCTCTGCAAATGTGGATCGTCCACAGACATTGATGACTCTAGTTGGCGATGGCGCTGCTGCGTCTTCTTCGTGACGATGGTGAAATAATTCCAGGCCCCATCCTCGAGACACCGGTCCACATCTAATTTGCGCCACTCCAGTTGGTCGAGGTCCATGATCCAGAGCCCATAGAGACTGGTCCCTGTCGTCTCATTTGGATACTTGCCAAACACAACGAGTTGATTGCCAATGGCCTCCGAAAAGTGCTGAGATTTCAGTAGGACGACTTTCCCAGTAATTCCGGTGTGGGGGAGCACTCTGAGGGTCGTCAAGTCGATAGAGTGGAGATCTGATACGGTGTTTCCTGCCTCATCCTTCCCCGCGTAGATCCACAACTTACTTCCCACTAAGCTGGCGGAATGGTTGTAGCGTGCAGGTACGGTGTAGGCCTCTGACCACGTCCATGTATCCAGGTTCAGAATTCTCATCTCCTCCAAAACATATGTGCCTAGCGTGGTAAAGCGATGATAAGTTGAAGGCAATTACCGACTCAAGACTGTGCTAGAGAGGGCAAAAGGCAAAACCACAGCATTAGAACTGTTGCAGTTCGAAGCATATGTGGGTACCTACATTTTGAGTTCTTGGCGAATCCACCGTAGACATACATCTTGTTCTTGTAGACAGTTGCAGAGTGCAGATACCGTGCTGGCACCTCGCCTCTGATCTCAGGTCTGGACCAGGTCTTTGTCTGTAAAGAAAAGACGATAACATCGTCGCGGTATTCGTAGTATTCGTTCGATCCGCCTGAGCAAAGAAATTAAGAGAGCAGAGCGACAAATGGTAAGCAAGCTGCTGCTGAGCTGCTGTTGCATCTTTGGCCCCTCCATTTGTTGAGCACAGAGCACCGCTTACGACAAACAGGTAGGCAAGCAAAAGCACTTACCGAAGATAATGATGTTCTGATTCCAGAGTACAGCAGTGTGTCCGTATCGTTTTGTTGGTGGAACACCCTCCTTTGCCTAAAGGCGATTAGAGCGGGTCAGAAATGACAAGGACCAGGTTAGCCGATCGATTGGGTGGTCAAGGCACGCCGCAGAATGAAAATGGTCCGAAAGCAGCACATTTTCAGGAGGAAAAAAAGGCATCTCCCTTTCTAGCGCACAGTTCCTTCCAAACTATGCTATCAACGCCTTGAATATGTTTTGCTGACAGTTATTGCTTGATGAAGTGCTGGTGCTGGTGCTGGTGTTGATATGCTGTGTTGAGAAGATGTTGGATGTGTTCCTGTTCTTGTGCCTGAACTTTTTTTATTATGTGACTAAAGACTGAGCGGGACACCTCTCCAAAAACCTCGGTTGTACAAAAAGAAGAAAAACAGCATGAAGAAAAGGAGATTTACCTTTACACACTCCCAGTTGAGGGTGGCGAGGTCGAGGACATGCAGGTCGTTGGTGACATGTCCACCGCCGCCAAAGAGATACAGCTTCTGGTCGACCCTTGTGAAGGACGGCCGCCAGAGTCCGACGAGATTCTGTCCCGTGGTACCGCACGGCTTTGCAAACTTTATCATTTGTTTGCACTCCTCGTGTATGTTGTTGTGTAGGATGTGCGTGCGCGTGCTTCCTGTGCTGCTTTGTTGTTTGCCGGAGAAAAGGGACAGAAGAAAAGGGGGGGAAAGGGATGATGCCGATGCTGCTGAGGCTGCTTATGCGTTTGCTGGTATCACTGGTATGAAGTGGATGCGTGGTATTGATAAGTGGGCGGTATAGATTGGTATGGCTGGTATAAAGGGTTGGTTGGGTCCTGTTGGCCCTGTTGGTCCTGGGATGGGGCTGCTGTTGCCGTCAGTCTCCCTCTAGGGACAGCCCTGAAGATATATGTGTCGATAGAAAGAGCGGGAGAAGAAGTATTAGGAAAGGAAGAAAAGGAAGGGTATATGCTGTAGTTGCAAGTAAAAGAAAAAGAAAGAAAGTGTATATGAAAGTATATTGACAACGACAAGAGAGGGGGGCTGTGTACGAAAGGGAAGGGGAAGGAGGTGGGGAGAGCAAGATGGGAGATAGAAGAGAGGAAGAGTGCCGATGGGAGTGAAGAATAATGAATGAGGATGAGGATGAGGATGAGGATGATGAATGGGGAATGGGGATGGGAGAGCGAGAAGGAGAAAAGAGAGAGAGAAAGAGTGAGAGTGAGTGAGCAATGAAAAAGGGAAAAGGCGGTTAAGGGACACGCACAAACGACCATTTCGGACGGATGCTTTCTTTGTACGGTTACCGTACACTCCCTCTGGCCGGTAACGGGCACTGTGCCATACTGGAGTATATAGGACCAGGGACATAACCAGGAGCATATCCAGGAAACATATCGGGAAACTCCTCTACTCTACTTCGACTTGCCTTGCAGCACTTCCCGGGATATGTAACAGCACCCATGCACTCCTCATTCCATCATCGTCATCCATCATGTAGCACACAGAGGGACCGTGAACAAACAACACGCACAATTGCAAGTTGCTGCTGCTGCAAAGCGCAGTAAGCGATATAATAATATAGTCTTTCAAGCATTCCAGACAACACCGACATAGAAAAGATCCTCCGCCATTTTCTGCATCAGTAGCTGTTTTATGCGCCTTTTAACTGCCTATACATGAGTCCATGTATGCTATAAATGCCTATTGAGAACACACTTCCACTGCGAACGCGTCGTCTTTTTTTTTTTTTTTTTTTTTTGCTGTCAAAAGAAGCAGTCCGATTGAAAAGAAAAGCCAAGTTGCTTCGCCCGCTCAGATCTTCGACTCAAGCTCAGCTCCAACTCAACTCAGCGGCGGCTGTATTGGGTCCCGACATCCGTCAAGGGAACATACTATGTTTGCAATTCAATCGAAAGTAATAGGCCTGATTAGCGCATAACATCTGAACATCCCAAACTGATTAATCCCTGGACCAGGTTATGACAGATATCGTACCCAGACATCCACGGTCTTTTTCTCGGTAACGCGGCCGTCTTTGTCCTTGTCGATCACGTAGATCGCCTGTCCATCACGGCCTCCCACGGGAATGAACATCCTGCCGGGTGCCTTCAGCTGCCCGACCAGTTCCTCATACAATGAATCTGCTGCAGCACCCACATGGCTAGTTTAGACCACCAGCAATAAAAAAATACCCGCTTGTTAGAACCGTGTTAATCAACGTAGCCAATGTAGTACAATTATGTGCGTACTTTCATCCTTACATGCAGTCGTATGGTGCCTCTTGAGGGAACCCAACGCGTCCATCTGCTGTATGATAGACAACACGTCCTTGATCTAGATATTCTTTGTGGTTTTTTGCCGTGTTTTGCTTGGCGAGGTCGACTAGTTCTGGAATATGCTCTACTCCGACCGCCTTTCCTTCTGGACCCACCATCTCAGCCATGCACACTGTCAAATATCCACTGCCACTTCCAACATCCAGCACTATCATGCCATTTTGAGGAACAAAAAAAAAAAAAGTTTACGACATGTCCACGAGAAAAACGAGAGGAAACGAGAACGAGAGAGGACAGGTACAAAGTACCTTTCGCCCCAGGGAACAAAAACGGCGCCAACCCCTCTAGAGCAGTGGCATGCATATGAGGTGCAGAAATGGTGGAGTTGTATCCGAGGGTTTGAGGTCGATCCTACAAAGATAGCGTCCAAGACAAATCATCAGCCAAAAGGGACACAAGTAGTGACCTGGCAGAAGCTCTCGGCCAGCATCAACTAAAACGAAGACATGCCTCGTATGGCTTGAACTTTGAAAAGTTGGCTCGGTCGACAGCGAGCATCGCTCGCTTGACGGAGTCCGTTTGGATGATCTTTGCGTCAAAGAGACGACCGACCAAGTCTGCATTCGAGACACCAGAGCATCGCCAGGCCATTGTTGTAAAAGTGTGAATTGATTCGGATGCAGTGAAAAGAGTGAAAAAGACGATGGGTTCTGGAGGAAGTGCTGTTGCCGCTCCCCCCCACACAGACGCATTTGTCACATGTACACTGCACAGAGACAGCCCATTCGCGGTGTACCATCAACAAAGAGGGGAGCCAGGGTGGACCAGATACGTACAGCGCAGGACCTGGCATCGTCCTGTCTCTGCCATGTGCAATCGCATGCCCCACCATATCCGATGGCTCCTCTGGCCCCATCCCCATGCTTGGACTAGCACCGGTCCTTGGTCACCCGACCCAGGGAGATACTGTGTTTCCTGGGGATCTGCCGTGTCGCATGCAGTACGGACCCACTCAGGAAATCCATTGCAATTGGTTGAGTTCAACACACTACACCCCGTACGTCATGTTCTATTTCTTTGCCGCTTACCCCATCCCCAGCAGCAGTGCATCTTCCTTGACCCCTCCGTCGTCCTCGCTCACATCCCGCTGCATCACCACAGCACAATACATCACCCACCCCTACATTCTCTGAAAAACAGCAGCTACCCCATGGAGGCTCTGGACCAGCTCACTGCGGACCAGAAGAGCATCCTCGAAGACTACCTCGTATGTCTCAGACAATCCGGCGGAACACAACAGAGACACATTACTCTGGGGTTGAACAGCACTGACCTCCCTTTTGCGTGCAATCCATCAAGCTAGGCCGTAACTGGACAGAATGACCTCGAGGTCGCCATCTTGGCTCTGGAACAGCACTCTTGGCAGCTTGAGGCAAGTCTAAACGACCGCCCTTTGGCTCACTGGCAGTGCCAACGTACGATCCGACTAAAACATCGATTTCTTTTCTTTCTATCCATCACAGACTGCGGTGCAGGCCCAGTTCGGGGACACACGCACGCCTTCAAGGCCAGACGAATCCCTGGGTGGCCTAGGACTTGGTCACGCAACCGAAGGCCAAACCCAGCCAGCACCGCCTCCACCACCTCCACCTCCATCACCGCCTCGCCATGTTACTGCTCCTAGGTAGGCTGTCGTTCATGTACTTGCTTTCAGCAGCTGTATTCCTCGACCAGTGGCGACCTTGTAAAAGGAGCACTAACGCGTTCTCTTTGATCGATTGTATAGGGCAACGAACTCATTTGTAAGAATGTTATAGATGCCCCATACTCAGCACTATCGGTGCCAGCTCGTGTCCGCTGACAAAACTGACCTTTATCTCCACACTCTCTGTCTTTCTCGATCACAGGCGCGCAGTTTTCTTTCATGGTTCTCCTGGCCCATCAACACCATCTGGGGTGTCACCTGGTCCTTCCTCGCCTACTTTTGTAAGTGAACAGAGTTTTGTTGACTCTGTGATATCACACAATTGACTCTGCCAAATACTTATATTCCACCTACAGACACTCTGTTCCCTCAGACATTCAGACAGGCCATTACAGGACAGTCAACAAGGTCTGGACCATCTCGCCCACCACAGGATCCAGCATCAGTAGCGGCTCGGTTCTTGAGGGAATACGAGGAGAGTTATGGCACGGCACACCCAAATTTCTATGCTGGAGGATATTCTGCTGTAAGTGGGCCAACATCGCAACAGTCTGAAATCCCTGATCTGGGAACGTGATACTCAATTGTGCGTTTTCTACTGATGCTTAGGCGCTGAACAAGGCCAAGAACGACTTGAAGTTCCTGGTTGTTTATTTGCATTCGGATGAGCACGATGCAACGGATGCCTTTTGTAGGGAAATATTGGCTGATAACGAGCTCTTGACCTACTTGCGCACCAATGAATTCATTGTCTGGGGTGGGAATGTGAAGGAGACCGAAGGATTTCAAGGTACGGCACTGATCACCATACTGGTTGATCACCACATTGGCATGTTGAACCAGATTCTGCCCTTCTGCGTTACTAATCGAGCTATCTGGTTCCCTACAATGATCGTATCATAGTGGCCACAACGCTCCAAACGGTCAGATATCCCTTCATTGGGGTGATTGCACTTTCTCAGCCAACAGCAGGATCGTCCGCGACAAAGATGGTGCTGATCGACCGTATCGAGGGACCCTCAACAGCAGATCAGATTATCCAGCGTCTGACACAACAGGTCAATCGTCAATCAACAGCCTTTGAGCGCCTTCGCGCAGAACGAAGGGAACGCGAGCTGGCTCGCGAAATCCGGCAGCAACAGGACGACGCGTACGAGCAATCCTTGCGCGCCGACCGTGAGAAGGCCCGTCAGCAGAAGGAAGCACGAGAGGCTGCTGAGCAGCAGGAGCGCGAGCAGGAGCGAATCGAAGCAGAGAAGCAGGCGGCTCTGGAGCGCAGAGAGCGCCATTTGAAGTTCTTGTTTGAGACTCTGCCCGAAGAGCCCGCTGCGAGCGAGGATGGGTGTGCCAGGTTGAGTTTCAAGTTGTGGAACGGAGAACGCGTGATTCGTCGATTCCGCGGCACGGAACCGGTGGAGAACGTGTATGTCTTTATTGAGACGATCGAGTTCCGCGAGAATGGGGCAAAGGCAGGGTTGGAGTTTGAACCAGAAGAGCATGTGGGCTACACGCACGAGTACGACTTTGTTTTGATCTCGCCGTTTCCACGCACGAAGGTCATGGACAAAGCGAAGCTGATCAAGGACGAGCCAGCACTGTGGCCCAGTGCCAGTTTGGTCGTGGAGCTCGTGGGTGAGGATGATGAGAATCAAGAATAGACGATGTATACCAAATGTACACATTTACCGTAAAACACTTCCAATGCTGTTCTTTTAAACTGAGGTTTATTAGAAGTACAAGGGTGCTTGCCGTTATGGTTGACGATTTAAAAGTCCATGTCAACTTGATGGGATGAAAGGTCTTCTCCTTCACCATTGTCTACCTTTTGTGCTTCGGACTTTGCTCGGATCAGCTCCATCTAGTGGGGAAAAAAATGAGCAGGTTGTGAACAGTTGTCCGAAACGTTGCAGAAAAACGTCTCATCGATGTCGATCCATTCGATTTCAAGGGAAATCTAGTCCAGTCCCTTACCTCAAATTTATTCTTCATGCTTCCGACGTTCTGGATGAGTTCTGTGAGGGCGTTTCCAAGGACATGTGCTGGGGTTGTGTCGGGAGTGGTTTGGACCTTCAGGATAAAGTAGTGATCTAAAGGATGTGGCATTTTGTATCCTGCAAACAGCACCTTTGGATCCTCGAGCAATTGCCTAAGAGAAAAAAAAAAAAAAAAAAAGAATCATCAATTGCCTGCCGTATGATATAGTGGATATAGTGCTGTGTTAATTGTATCCTGCATCCTCCAGGATTGAATCTGTTGAAGCTCCTTTAAAGCTGTGCTATGCAACCTACATTCTGAGCATATTAGCGAGTGTATGGTCCTCTTTTTCGACTTTGAACGTGGCTGCGTTCGGGATCTTTGTGTCGGGTGTGATGGTGAGCCTAAGGGACAGGGTAAGGTAGTGCGCAGAACACAGGTCCATTTTGTTAAGACACAGAGCTGATCCTCACGAAGCTTCTTGGGATATGGCGATGCACGGAATCCACAAGACGCTTTACTTCTTGACACCATCGGGCAAGACAAAGAGCTCGAAGCGATCGGGGGCGTTCATGATCTCTGTATGTGTATGTGTATGTGTATGTGTGTGTGTATGTGTATATGTTTATGTATCTGCTGTGTCCTGTCGAGAGTTGCCGGTGCTGGTGCTGGTGCTTGTCCTGTCCTGGAATGATGCCAAAAGTGATGCGCGGATCCTTTTTTTTTTTGGTGGCCATTTTTTATACGTACGATGGAGGAGCTGTCTTGCGGCTTACTAATACGTCATCGAAACGCCCATTCGTCCGGCCTGCTCTGTGCACTTGCAGCAGGCGACGGGACAGACACGCACACGCACCCCCTCTGTGAGGACGCGTCTGCAGCAACACGCACTCGTTCTCATTCGCTTCTTTTTCTTTTTTTTTTTTTGACATCGCCTGCCAATCAGTCAAGTCTGTTCACCATCGCCAGCAGCAATCATCCTACGGACACCATTACATTCAACAAGAAGAAGCACATCACCGACTACCCAGTTCATCCCTAACCGAGACCCCATAGTCCAGCATGTCCCGCAGATACGATGCCCGCACAACCATCTTCTCACCAGAAGGTAACGAGTCTCTTCTTCTGACAAACCACCCGTCCAACTCGACACTCGATCAGTGAACAGGGGAATGACCGAGGATAACTGACAAGAGGATATATACAGAAGGACACAAGCGGCGTTATCGGGCCCGAACTGAGAGATCAATTGAATACTGATACCAATACCTAACGCGTCGCTTTTTTTGCCATTAGGTCGCTTGTACCAGGTAGAATATGCCATGGAGGCCATTTCCCACGCCAGCACAGCGCTCGGAATCTTGGCCAAGGATGGACTTGTGATCGCCGCAGAAAAGAAGGTGGCCTCCAAGCTGTTGGACGAGACCAAGGGAGGCGAGAAGATCTATATCATCAACGAGTACGTTTTACTACGTTCAAATATCATGCTACTGTGGATGTGAAATCAGTGCATTCGTGTGCAATATCGTCGAGGTGTTGACAAAGCCTTTTTTAATAATCTATGTTATGTGCTCGCTCTTTTCCTGTAGCAACATGATTTGTGGAGTTGCCGGCTTCACGTCGGATGCCAACATCCTGATCAACTATGTGCAGACGGCGGCACAACAGTACCTCTACACATACAACGAAGACATGCCCTGCGAGCAGCTTGTGCAAAAGCTCTGTGACCTCAAGCAAGGATACACTCAATATGGAGGTATATCAGAACCGACATGATGGATAATGCAAAACCACATTTTACTCTTTCGAATGCCCTTGAATTGCTTCAAAGCAACAGCTAACAAGGCTGCGATTGTTTCTTGTAGGCCTTCGACCTTTTGGAGTGTCATTCATTTACGGAGGATGGGATGAGCACCATGGTTTCCAGTTGTATCACTCTGATCCGTCGGGCAACTACTCTGGATGGAAAGCCACCTGTATCGGGGCCAACACAGCGAGCGCCCAGGGCATTTTGCGGCAGGAATACAAGGAGGAGGGCGTCACCCTACAGGAAGCAAAGAATCTCGCGATCAAGGTGCTCAGCAAGACTATGGATACCACGTCATTGGGGTCTGACAAAAGTAAGAAAAAGCCAATTTCAATGTGTGCTCTGCCATTTTACCTGTATTTTTTATCAGATTATCAGATTGTGCCGATGCTGATATTAATGCATGCCTCTGGAAAATCTTTAAACCTGCGATAGTTGAGTTTGCGACGTTGGAACTGGTGGATGGAAGAGTGGTGCGCAGGATCTTCAATCAGGCAGAAATCGAGGCCCTGTTGAAGGAGAACAACTTGTTGACCAAGACTGAGGAGGCTAAGTAGAAAGAAAACAAGCGGGAAGGAGTAAAAAAAGCGTCGTTTTCCGTATATAGAAACTATTGTTTTCTTTCAAGAATTACAAATAAATCTCGGCGATGAACGACTACAACAGCACACACACAAGCATATACACTGTAATTGATGGGAGTACTGTGGGAGACCAAGGTGTATGATGCACGCTGATCGCGTCGATCTTTGAAATGCGCGTTCTATTTAATACAGCGGAAGAAGCAGCAGCAGCAGCAGCAGCAGCAGAGAAATGCCCTTGTCGCCATCGATCGATGTGAATAGAAAAAAATGCGTGTGGCCAGTCAATACGTGTGCAAGAATGAAACGTTTGCGCATTAAAAGAAAGGAGTTGTTTGCGGCTGAGTTCGATACAGCAGAAAGACAGCAATGGAGCGACCTAGGTGCTTGCGCGCGCACCCGTAGTATCAGGTCCATTACAATGGTAAGCAGGGAGAGGAGGGGGAAAAGTTTCCTACAGACTACCAACATCGGGATGGCAAGAAAAAGAGTAAAGGATCAAACGATAGGGGCGACTGTGCTCTCTGACGAAGCGCACATAGCGCACCAGCGTCATTGAAACATTCTCATTTCAGGCACGCTGAATAAGGGATTGTAAATTATTAAAGCAACGGAGAGATACAGAAGGCAGCGATGGTGAAGGGTTGAGACGAAGTTAGGGCGGAGACAGCGTTTCTCTTTGCCCTTTGGACGTTCACATGAGTGTTCTTTGCTCCGCTGCATACCACAAGGCATAGAGAAGGGTCGTTTGGGATGTTTACGGCTCCTACTAGGCTACGAATGCAGCGGACGACGTGGAACACGAAGGCCAGTCGGCAACTGTTACCGAGGTGCACAGTGGTGCGGACGCCGATAGAAACGATTTTTGCCCTTCTCTTATCCATTCCTCAGCTTGGGTCTGGTGCAGGCCTGGACCCGAGGACGCTGGTGGTGTTGCTGGCGAGAAAGAAAGCGGGAGAGACGGAATGTGGTGCCTGAGAGAGTGTCTTTTGGACAACAGATGTGCGTTCGGAGGCCAAGACGCAGAGGCAAGATGGTAATCGTCGCTTTGTCTTCCGCCCCTGGCTTGCAAGGTTACAGTTGCAGCTGCAGCTACATAGGCTGGATCTATTTACTTTGCTTAGGCGCTCATTCGCGCTTTTAAGGTTATCGCCAAAGAAAACAACGGAGGGGAGAGAAACCAGGAAAGCAGGAAAATGTATCTATGAGAACATATGCACAATCCCACATACCCGTCAACAGGCACCAGTCTGTCCGTCCCACTGACAACATCAACAGCAACGACATCATCAACAACATCAACAACATCAACAACATCAATAACATCAACAACATCAACAACATCAACAACATCAACAACATCAACAACATCAACAATAAAGTGGGCGGTTGTCTTCAGCTTTGTTCGATCTCTGTTCCCTGTGAATGGATGTGCACTCCTTATACGCGCCGTGCTCTCTGATTTGTTCGATTCGTTTCCGATCTTGCGCGGGGCTGCGACTTGAAAGAAAGGGTCCGTCCTCACCTTTAATCCCAGTGGAGCCGTCAAATGTTCTCTGCTTACTAAAAAACAAAAAAAAAAAAAGTATTGCACAAGACGAGCCCAGTGTGTAAATTGAGAAACCCGAAGTGCCGTACACGAACATGAATGGTCCATGAGAGAACGGCGCTAGTTATTCATGAATTGATTCCACCTGTCTGGTCGAAAGGCAGAAAATGCCGCTCTCGAATACAGTTGTGCTGTCAGAACTGGAGGATTGGGTTGGCGCATTCTCGCTTAAGGTGGAGAGCCTAGGGAGGGCTGAAACCAGCCATCGGGAATGTGAATAGCAGCACGACCCGTCCATCTAGTCTATCTGCAGTGATAAAAAGCAGAGGTTTGTAACTACAGGAGTTTTGCTTAACAAAATATTCATAATTGACAAGGTCTAACCAAAAAAATCAACCAGCACAGTCCTCTGATAAAAAGTGTGCCCGCAAACTCCGGTAGGCCCAGAAACTCGGACACAAGACTATGTTATTTTGTTTTTATTTGTTTTTATGTTCCTGAAAAGCATGCCCCTTGTGTGGTGCACAGGATGCGTCGGGGCAGACAAACGAAAAATACGGGGGCTGCTTCTGCCAAGGTGCAGCCGCAACTGAGATGCTGCCTGGATCTGTCAAGTTAAAAAAATCCTGCCCGGCCCCATGTTCCCCATGCTGTAGCACGAACTGGGTTTCATGTCTCCGTATAGATGCGTGTCAAGACGCTCCAGGGTGGTAGGCATGGTTCATCCTGGCTGGTTGACGTCATCTCCAAATAAGGCCTTGTTGTATCATAGTACCCACTGTGACATCAGGCCTGGCAGTGCTCCCTACAGAAAGGTTGCTGCTAGAAGCATCGAGAGAGCATTGTTAGAAGTATCCGGTGCATGGAAGACAAAGAGCCGCTCTCATGCTGTACCCAGCATTTCTGTCCAGGAATGTCTCCAGATAGTACATGAAATGGTGGGAGGGCGAGATGATCGGCAGGGACCAGTCTTGTTTGGCGTGGTTGTGGAGCACTACATCCCTCTGAACTGGACTAAGCTTAGTTGAACTGGACACGCCTCCTTGTCCTTCCGCCTCCGCGACTACATCCTTCATCAGCGTCACCCCTCCTCTCCCTTCCTTCCGTTTGACCAAAGAATGAGAGGATCCATTCAGAGTCAGATACCTATGCAATCCCTGCATCCTCATTTGTCCCTTTCCCTTGGAGAAACTGTACATCTCTATACGTGAAATCGGCCACAAAAGGCAAAAAAGGGCTGGATCCAAAAACAGAACAGGTGGGGTTCATGATACTGGAGGCCATTGAAGACAAGCATTTTTTTTTTTTTTTTTTTCGCGCAAGGGCGGCTGACCAAGTTTCGACTCCATGCACTTCCTCAACTGCTACGATTCCCCTCGCTTCCTTCCTCCCAGGTCGAAAAAGTGTTTTCTCCCAGAGGGCTAACGAGTCAACAACAAAAAAAAAAAAAAAAAATCTAGGTCGAGACATGCGGATGCCATGACATCGCTTGCATTTGAGAATAGCTTAGTAAGGAGCGCTACAACACAATCGGGTCTATCGCTGTAGAACATCATCGCCAAGGCATATAAATATCGTTCAGCTGCACCACACCAGCTTCCCTCCTTTGCTTTCCCCCTACCTTTTCTCCTTACTCTCTCACTCCACGCCACGGCCCGCTCAGACTTATTGTGCGGACCAAGGGAGTACTCCCTCGCACCACACACACCTCCGGTATGCCTCGCTGCCCGTCACACATGTTCTCGATCCCCATGTGTATGAATGGATATTTTACCTATTATAGTTTCTCTAATTGCACATGCGCTCACTGCACCTCCTTTCTCTTTCATGGCCCACCGAAAAATTTCCCAATTTATCTCACAAAGTTAGCCAACTCTGGGTGAGTAGAATCAAATACTGCTTTCTCCGGGTTTCCCTTTCTTCCCCACGGACATGTACGCACACACAACACACGCACACAGACACATAGGCACACAGGAGATAAGAGACAAAAGAGACTACGCAGATAGTATAGATTAAGATGGAACCGTTGGCCAATGGCGGTCCATCGTTGCCTCTGTGGACTGAGCACACCGACAGCACAGCCTCCAATACCACTGTCGTGGGTCAGATCAATCGATCTCACTCTCAATTTAAACGCCTCGACGGTGTGGATGGGTGAAGAGTGGATCGGGAGTGTGTAAGGCTGCATAATGAGTGTTCGTGCTAAATCGCTAGCTACATACCGCATACATTCCAATACACCTGTTCTTGTTTATTCTATTTATTTATTATTTTAGTTCCGCCATCGTGGGTATTACTCTTATCTGTATATCTGTACATCTGTATCTATGTAAGCTGGCGTGAGCATTGATAAAAAATAAATGATTCGAGTTATTGCCTAAAAAAAAAAAAAAAAGAAAAAAAAGATAGACGTCTGTTGTCATGAGGTCACGGAGCAGCTGAAGCATGGGTACTTGTAGGGGCTATTCACGCGGTGTAACCTACACTCGGACAGGATGGCGTATGTGTGTGTGCGTGTAGGGGAGATGGGATTTACGGTCTGTTGTGTGCCATCAATTAACAATGGATCCTATTCTGTCTTGAATAGACTGGGTCGCTATTCTATCTTGAAAAGACTGGGCCGCTATCAAAGCGAACAATAGGGTAGGTTAAGGTGCATTGTGTAAAAAAAAGAAGGTGCGTATTATTTGTTGACATTCCCGGCATGCGGCTAGCCTTTTCTGTCGACCACAAATGATCGTCGCAATCTTTTGCATTTCTATCTTTCCTCCGCTTTTCGGTCTCTGTAACACTTGTGTGCAGTGTGGTAGTTCTCGAGGCGAAGAATAGACGGCGGTTGATGAGGACGGAGCCTGCTCCATGAGCTATCCCCATCCTCTCGCTGGGGGATAGGGGTGGGGTACGTAAACATTACTGCGATTGTCCCGCTTACCCTGGCTGTTTGGGTGTGCAGCAGGATGTCGTTGCGCTGTCTCCTATTTGGCTGCTCCCCCCGCTGCAATGGTGGGTTTGGGTGTTTGATGTCATTTTTACGTACAGAATGCATGTGTCCATGTGTCCGTCCTTGGTCATCTCTTTTGTTTTTTCCCATCCCTGACCCTCGTTCCTTATTCAATCGACAAGGCCCAATTCAATCGACAGAGACCAATTCAATCGGGCCGTTGATTTGCGTATTGAACGGCCCACTGAATCGAACTCAAAGTGGGAAATCTTAATTGGAATATTTATTGTTTTATTTTTTATTTTTTCGTGTCGCTGCCTGGACGCATCGAACACACCCCTCCCTCTCTCTTCCTCTCTCCCTCTCTCTCTTTCCTTCGTTGCCGATACTGTCTCGTCGTTGTTCCTCGCCATCTCGCCACCCCCTATCTGCTGCAGTGCCCCGCTCGATACGAAACCCCGTCCAGTCGATACACAGCTCACCATCCGTGTGGTTCACTCGACAGAAGGTGTTCTGTTGTCCTGTTGCGAGAGAGAGAGAGTGCGTGTGTGTGCGCGGGGTATGTAGGGAGTGCCGGAGTAAGTCTGTGCTGTGCAAAGTGTGTTTTCCCCTGTCTCACTTTGGGTAACCCTGCCCAGACCATCCTTCCATCGTCCACTCTACTCCATCGACCTCCTTCACCCCACCACCAAGACAAGTCAAGTCAGGACAGGACAGGACAGGACAGGACAGGACAGGCCTTCCACTTCCCCTGTCTATCTCCCGCTCTTCTCTTCTTTTGAACTCCGTTTATCCTACACATCCAAAGGGGCACGCAACGTGTTCGTTCTCTGTTCCCCTTCCTCTCGCGCAACTTCGCGCAGCCCTCCTTCACGCCTCCACCCACCCCTGTTCTCTCACTCAACAGCCAGCAAAAGGGATTGCCCCGGACAAGCCGAGCAAGGCTAGCGTGGTTTACTCTGTTCTTTACCCCTTGGTCTACCCCTGTGCTCCTCCTTGGGACAGATGGTGCCGTTTCCTGGCCAGTCAGAAGAAGATAAATTCACCCGCCCAATATTCGGTAACAGACACGGCCGGCCTTGACCAAACCGATCCAATGATGTGCCTTACACACTCACTAGACTACAACCCCCACGCATAACGCACCGTGGTTTTTGACTCGATCCATTTCCTGTTCTGTCTGAACAATCCTCGTCATTGTTTTTTCCATACGCAGACCCATCTCTCGGTCTGCTGCAAAGTGCTGTCACTAACTGTCTTTGTATTGGCTCCTATTGAATTACTATTTCGTTCAATTGATTTTTTTTGTTGTGTTGTTGTTGTTGTTGTTCGTATGTCGCTTCTTCGCTACTTCTCGTCTTTTCGCGTTGCTTCTCTTCTTCTCTCTTCTTCCACCGCTCTCCTGCCCTTGCATCATCCACAGTGTCCCCATCAACATATCAATAGTTCCATGCAATACCCGTAATCCCCTTCTTTTCTTCACACTTTGTCTTCATCCTTTGTCTTCACCCTTTGTCTTCACACTTCATACATACCACTGTTCATTTACTCACCCACGCGCCCACTGAACCCACTTTACTCACTGACTTACTCTCATCCCGCCCTTCCGGTCTCTCTGGATTTGCATCCACTCAATTGCTTTTCAATCACCAAGCTAGGGCCCCCCCCTTTTTTTTAGGCACTCTTCTACTTTTTCTTCCTGCCTTCCTCCTTCGCCTTTGAGATCAGGCAGATATTCTTCTCCAGGCAACCAAAGCACCGGGACCATCAATGTCTCCAGCTTCAAGAAGATCTGGACCAAAGTCCGGCCCCTCTACCCCTCATCAGGACGCATCCACTCTAAACAACAGCAGCAGCAACTCTAACAACGTCGCACATTCGAGCAATCCCGATCAAGCGGGTGTTAACATGGTATCGCCAGACATTAACCTCACTAGGTTAGTAACTAGACTCCCTCCCCATACCTACCCTGAACACCCCTCCGTCGCCTCCAACTCTACTGAGTCTTCTCCTTCGCCCAATGCCTCGTCCCCGGTCTCCTCCTTGCCCTATCCTCACCACGACCCTCGTCACTATCTTCGTCCAAACCATCATTCTCCTCAACATCAACATCAACACCAATTCCAGCATCATCGCTACCCTCCTTTCAGACTTCTGACCCAGAAGGACATCTTGAAGCAGATAGTGACCCAGGGACAGGGCCAGGGCCAGGGCCAAGGCCCGGACCAGAAGATGAAGACCCAGGGTGGAAGCAAGAATAGAAGCCAGAGTGGAAGGATTGCACCTACACAGCAGAAAAAGGACAGCAGAGGCCTCAACAGCACTAACCGGCAACTCCATAACCAACCCACTAGGAGCAGCACTCGACAACCTAATACAAATACCCAAGGTAGCGATGCTCTTCAATCAACCTTAAACCCTGGCGCGCTTGCCAATCCAGACGAACCCCATGCTCAGGTTCAACTGAATATCGGCGCCGCCAACCCTTACTGGCCTGAATATCAGCAGCCGTCGCATGCGCCAGCACTTCCCCTCAACTACTATGCTTCGCCAGCACAGCACCATCAGCACGTGACAGGTGTCGCACCTCTGGACAATCGAGTACCAGTAGCTGCGCCCACATCGGCCTCAGCAGGGCCCTCGAGACCTGCACCGCCACTGCCCAAGCTCAACCAGAACCAGGTCCATGCGCAGACCCATCCCTGGAGAATTAAAGTCTACAATGCCTGTCTCGCCTGTCGTAAGAAGAAGATCAAGTGCAACGGCCAACCGACCTGCGACCGCTGCGCCCGACTTGGATTCGAATGCTCCTACATCGAGGTACCTCAGTCGCATCAGGCCAAGGGCAGACAAAACGGAAAGGCGACTACAGCAAGCGCCACTGCGACTACGAGTTTCGCCCCAGCCAAGACAATAGTTAAGGGCCCTACATCCTCAACGCTGGACCAGTCGGTGCCCCATCATCAGCAGAGCAACGTCGTCGAGACCACCAAGGATGTGCGCCAGCAGCATCGGTCCTCGATCAAGGATGCCGCCAGTGGTCCATTTCCACATTCGGCCCCTCGTCGCTCCAAGGAGTCCCTGCCTGCCAGGGAGTTGTTTGCGGATAATCGACAGCTCTCTCCCCAAGGACCGGTTGCGCAGATGCCCAGGAAGGACATACAGCCTACTGACGCAATAGCTCCTCTGGGCCCCAAGCCCATGGCTGCCTTTGTCATGGATCGGGATACGGTCATGCCGGATCTCTATCATATTCTCGTCAATAATGTCTCCATTCTCAACGTATCCAAGTACACGCAGTCGTCAGCACAAGCAGCCTCATTCACAGCAAGACCAGAAGGGGGTGCGGTCTTGATGGATATGGATCAGCTCAATCTCACGTTGGCCTCGCCCGTAATCCCAACGTTCACGGTTCTGAATTCTGATCATGCTGACCCAGACCACCACCATTCATCCTTCCAAAGGGACCCTGCAGTCACTTCTTTTCTTGATCAATCTACCCCCCTTGGCTTTGTTATTACCAACAAAAGCGTCATTCAGTATCTGGTTCACGTTTATTTCGAGTGCTTCCATTGTCACTGGATGTTTGTCGACAAAGAAAAGTTTTTGGCCCAACTCAGGGACCCATCTTCACCTCCCGACCCACTCTTGCTCGTCGCCATCTGTGCAGCGGGCGCCAAGTACTCGGACCACGAGGGGCTTTGTGCTGAGCCCGGCAATCTTGCGACTATTGGTGAGCAATTCTTGACCCATGCACGCATTCTCCTCCAGGATCGCTTTGATATGCCGTCGATGTCGACCTTGCAGGCACTGTTGGTCCTTTACTGGTGCCAAGTGCAGACCGGGCGCGCAAGTCTTCGTTTCATGTATGTCGGAATGGCCATTCGCATGGCACAGGAGATGGGACTGAATCGACCGGTCGACCCCAAGAATCATAAGAGTGTTGACGAGAGAGAGGTCCAGATCAGAAAGATAATCTGGTGGTCGTGCTACCAGGCCGACCGATGGA
The DNA here is from genome assembly GCF_025024155.1 of Gamsiella multidivaricata. NCBI lineage: Eukaryota > Fungi > Mortierellomycota > Mortierellomycetes > Mortierellales > Mortierellaceae > Gamsiella > Gamsiella multidivaricata. Next base: position 47,479 of record NW_026251808.1, read on the forward strand.
CTTCAGCTGCGCTAGGCAAGCCAATGGTAAGTTGATCATGTTTGGATGTTTACATTGCTAGGAAATGGCATAGACGTATTGTGGAGCTACATTTGACCGACTTTTCTCATCTTCTGTTCCCCAAGGTAATCAGCGATGTCGACTGTCTTGTGGATTACCCAGTCAGTCTGAACGAGAGCGAGCGGTATCGTGTCCAATCTTTCTGCCATATGACGGACCTCGCCAAGATTCTTGGAAATATTATCTTGAATCTTTACACGTCGACCAATGCCGCCACTTGCTCCTCGTCCGTATTTTCGCACATGGATCAGTCGCTCTCTCAATGGATCGAGTCCATGCCCTCGGTCTTGGCTGAGCAAGAGGATGTCCTGACTACACCCGCTTCTCTTGACAGTGTCAGCACGCCGTCAGGACGCACGAGCTCTCAGCGCACAAAGCCATCGACTGCTACTGCGACACCGGTTATTCCTCACCAGGAAGCCTCCACAGGATCTTCGACTGCTTCGAAACCAACAGCAGGGCCGTTGGGATACTATGCACTTCTCTTTCACACTGTGCGTATCATGCTCTTCCGACCATTCCTCCACAACAGCGCACTTGCGCCAGTGCTGCCTCTCACGCTGCAGTCTCCTCTGAGTCGATGCCGCGAATCAGCGGCCGCCATTTCGGAGATGGCAGAGAATATGGTGTCGGAGCAGCGGTCCTACCGACAGCTTTTCAATTCGATCCACCTTTCGCTGTGCGCTGCAGCGACCGTGCACCGATTCGTGATTGCATCTCCGCAAGCGCAATCGGTCTCCCAACAGCCAAAAGGCCCTGAATCGAGCGATGGTGAGTGCTGTTGATCTTAAGTTTTCCTCTCGTAAAAAAAAAAAAAAGTTGTGTCGCTAATAGACGCTCCATTGCTTCACCTTTACTTGGCCGGTTGCAAGGTCGCGATGATTCCATGGCACCGTCTGGCGTGACCTCGACTTCCAATCCGTTGCCCGCGACTCTGTCAAAGGCGTCGTCGCACGCCAAGACCGATCTTTATTATCTAACGCTCCTCCTCCGCATCCTTCAGAACTGTTGTCGTTTCTCGGTCGAAAAGAACAATCTGCGGAACATCATCAACGGCTACCTGCCTCAGAACCACCTTAATCCACAGGACTTGGCCTGGGCCAAGGAAGAAATCAACAAGCCCTTTGCAATTATGCCCTTTTCGATCAAGATGTCTATGCAGACGCCATCTGGATCAAAGTCGATGGTTGCGCTCAACTTGTCAGCGCCAGAACCGCGTACTCCACCGAGGGTACAGCAGCCTCAGCCTTCATCAGCGCAGCGAATAGTGTTACCGCCCCAGCTAGTTCCTCAGCAGCAGCGACAGCAGGGTCTCTCGGCTCCGCAATTTCAGGCACAGCAGTATCAGCAGTATCAAATGCAGTTGCGGCGGCACCAGCGAGATCAGCAGCAGACCAAGCAACAGGCGCAAACAAGGCGTCTTAATGCATCCATAGAAGACATGGTACCCAGCACAAGTCACAATCAATCTCATGGTACTTATATTCCAGGCCCTGCTTCTCCAGACGACCTTCGCCAAGCCCAGACTCGATCTGGTAGTAGGTCTTCTTCAATGAGCGAACCTCCTGGATATGTCGCCACTGTAGGACCGAATACATTCTCCAATACGGTCACCGCTGAGCAGCAGCAGCTTGAACAATATCAGCGCGATTTGGACTTATTACAGCAACAACATCGCATTCAGCAGTCTGAGTTGACTCAACACCACCAGCAACAGGCACTACAGTTGGAGCAGGCGCAGTTGTATCAACAGCAGCAACAGAATCATCAGTATATGCATCAAAGTCAACAGCGCCCACAGGAAATGTTTGGTCAGCAACAGCAGCATTCTGAGGATGCTTCCGGTCCGTCGCATCAAGACTCCCTTCGGGGTCGACCTTCGGTCAGCGGGATCATGAGCCCAAAGAGTCCATACTCTAAGCTGCCGGATCATGCCGTTGCTTGTAACAAGCGTCAGAGCGAGGTCCTTTCGAAGAAGAAGCAGGCCAGGCAGAAGCAGCATGATACATCGCAGCAGCAAGATCGACAACAACAGTCTCAGGATCATGACCAAGGACAGCAGGAACATCAGCGCCAGGCAAGGCAGCAACAGCAACAGGCACATGATTACCCACAGACAGACAGCTACATGGCTGATGCATCACCGCCGAATGTGGGCCCAGGGCTGACTCTGGCATCGCTTTCGGGGATGGCGGATGGCAGCGACGAGTTTATGGCGAATAATTCTGCAGCCGCCTCTGGTAATGCAATATATTTCTTATCCGCGGTCTGATTGTAAATGACTCTCGATACACATCCTCGGTAACTAACCTGCTCTTGAGTCCTCATTTGCCCACTATATCTTCCGAAAACACACTATTCCTGCGTCTCGCTCGCACGGCTCGTATGTGTGCCTTATCCCGATTTCGCTTCTACGGCTGCGCGGCTATGTCGACTTTTCCATCCTCGGTTGATGATGCGAATGGCAATCCCAACCTTGATTACTGGGATATGAATAATAATGATAATGATACGGATACGAATGTTGAATAACGTCTTTATGATAATACTGATAATACCGATACGGAATCTCGCTTCATATCTCCATGGTTTGTTGTCTCCAACTATAGTCATCAGCAGCCATGTCACTGGCGCCACAGATCTCTCGGGCACTAGTGGGGTAGCCAATTTGGACGAACTGTTGAGTATTGAGGCTACTGGATACTACTCTGAGATGTCCGCTACCAACACTGGAAGTGATTACGGTAATATGGATTCGACTACTATGCCACTCACGGGACCTCCGTCTGTGGAAGGTCAGAATCGGACCCATTTCGCCGGATCCCCCACCGAGTCCAACCGGTTCTGGTTCACACCCCAGCAGCAGTCATCTGCCACGGGTAGCAGCACCAGTAGCAACCCCAACGGTAGTCAAGGTCGTAGCACGCACTCGCATCGAAGCTCGATCAATGAGAACATTAGTAGTGGTAGTCTCCAGCATATCCTTACTAATAGCAGCAGGAACAGCAATAACAACAACAACAGCAGTAGCAGCAGCAACAATAGCGACAACCAGGGACGGTTTCAGGGCGGTTCGATGATGATGGTGCCTCAAACGATGGACATGGGAGCAACTTGGCTTGGGTTCAACTATTCTGGCAGCTCCAATCAGCTGCCGCCCATGCATGGTCCTCCGTCGCCCGTGGCTCGACAAGGCGATAGTCCTGTCGGCTACCATTACTATCCCTATATGTTCTCGTATGCCCCTCAGCAGCCGGTCCCGCACTTGGGTCAGCCACAAGGCATGCCTTATGCGGCCTACCACACGATAGATCGATCGGTTGCATATACGCCTGCTCTTCCGTATATATACACAACGGACAGTACTGGAGCGATGGGCATGTATGTCCCAACACCGGGGCCTCAGAACCCTCGGGGACAACCAGTGTTGGATGCCCCTGATATGGCTTGGCAGCAGCATTCGCAGTTTGCGGGACCACAGCAGCAGGCGATAGTTGACTCGCAGCTTATGCAGCAGCATCAGCGTCAGCGTCAGCAGCATCAGCAACAGGAGCAGCAGGATCAAACGCAGCAGATGTATTCGCCGATATTGCCAAACCAGATGTACTCTATCCCACAACAGAGGGGACAGCAGCAACAGTCGTCTCAACAACAGCAACAGCAACAGCATAAGGAGCAGAGGCAGCAAGCTCGTCTTACCAAGTTCAAGCACCATGGCTCGGCACCGCGACAAGCTCAATCGCAGCAACAGAAACAACAGCAAACTCAGAAACATAACCGAACGGAGCAACACCAAGTCCGGCATCCTTCTGCGACGTTGTTGCCGCCGTTGCCTCAAACGGCGTACCGAGATGATAACGGTTGCGCCGAAGCTGGAGGGCTAACATTCTCGCCAGCCTCGTCGAATTCAACTTTGGTTAACACGACAAGCAATGCGTCGAACAACAGTAGCCAGCAGGAGAGCGGTAGCAGTAGTGGTGATGGCCACTTACCAAGCCGTGAGACGAGTAGTGGTGCAGAATCGACGGGTCAAAGTACTTCAACGCAGTTTGAGAGTGGCGGGCAGTTATCGTCCTCAGGGATGTCGGGGTCAGAACGGTCACCGACGGTTGGGTCGAACGAGATTTCGTCGAATTCGGAATCGCCAAACTCGACGGAGGATGCATCGAACTCGAACGAGTCGGGTTCGTCGTCTGAGAACAATGGCGACTCGCGAGCGTCGTCTGCCGACGTGGCTACATCGTCCTCTGGCGCTGGAGCCGGTGGAGGTGGTAATAGCGGTGGCGGCGGTGGTACGACCGACGGGAGTAACAGCGGAGGCGGCAGTGCCGGTGGCAAGACAGGATTTTTAGGGAGCGGACGTCGTCGTCGTGGCAAGAAGTCGATTTCGCATGCAGGATCTGCGGACTCGTCGACTTCGTCGTCGAATGCGACAGGGTCTTCGGCTTCAGAACAGCCAGCCCAGGGTCGACACTATCGTGCGCATCATCAGGCGCAAGAAGGCGAGGGAAGTAGTAGAAGCGGTGGATCTCACCAGAACGGTGTTCATCGCAAGCACAAGAGCAAGTACCGATCCTCAAGCGCTGAGGACTCTGTCAGCGCGATGGAGGGATCTACGGCTGGTAGCGGCAGCGGTGGCGACGGGTCCAAGTCCGACTATCACAATCAGTCGAGTTCGTCAAGTGGTAGAAGCGATAACGGCGGTGGCGGCAATAGTGTACGAGGAGCCGGTGGACACGGTGGGGCAGACAGCGACAGCACCGGTAGCGGCTCTGGATGTGTCTCTGGATCGAACGAACCTTCGAGCAAGAGAACCGCAAGCAGGTCAGGGATTAGAGGCGGTTCTGATGGCGGTGGTGGAGATGGCAGCACCACCGGCGGCTCCAGCAAGGAACGATCGATTGTAAAGGAAAAGGTAAAGGCGGCAAAGGAAAGTCGTCCGGCAACAACACATTCTCCAAAGCAGTACAGAAGCAGCAACAGCAACAGCAGCAGCAACAGCAGCAGCAGCAGCAATAGCCATAGCAGCAGCAATAGCCATAGCAGCAACAGCAGCAACAGCAGCAGGCGAAACAGGCGCAGCAGAAAGGATAGCAGTAGCAAACCCAGACTCAGCCAAAGACGTGACAACAACGAGAGCAGAGAAAACTAATCAAGAAACGTGTAACGTTCTTTTCTTCTTTTCGTCTTCTTGTCTTCGTATCCTTTGACTTTTCTATCTTTGAGCCCCCCTCTTTTGCTCCTCCTCGATAAGTTCGGATTTCTTGAACAAGCATGGACCTTAGAGCGTTCTTCGTCCCACTCCAAGCAGCCTTTACCTCCCAAGCAATGCACTTTACCACTGCAAAATGAATCACTTTTGTCCAAGGCTGACCAGTTCTTACCGTCAACCACTTGCCCATGATTAAAGCATTTGTAATAAAAAATATTAACTATATTAAGAAGAGTTGCCTGCCCTTTCATGATATCGAAAGCCGAGGCAAGAACTTGCAGGGCCCTACATCTGGAGCATATCTGGCATGGCATCATGGCATACTGGCGAAGCAGGGTCTCGGAGACTGGGAAGACTGGGAAGGAATGCTGGGCAGTGGGCGGTTCAGCAGCAGTGGAAGTAGCCACATCAATTCCTTGTTCTCGTTCGGCATACCGTTTCCTCAGATAATCAAACCTGAGGTTGACAAACTATCACAAATTCATTAGGCTCAACGGGGCTATGTTCAACTGATCCCCCACTGTCCTAGTCCTTCGACTGTACACTGTTTGGTGTTTTTGATGCGTGCGACCAAGAGTGGATGAAACTGCTTGAAGTAGTCAGTTCAGTCATCTGGAGGAGGGCAATTTACTTGGGCTTTGGGCATCTACTTAATCATGATAGATGTACATGGGTATGCGTAGGCCACGAACGCCTTTTCTTTATTCATTGGTACTGCTTAAGAAAAGAGAGAGAGAAGATATGTATGTATGTTCATTTTATGCAAGTCGCTTGTAGCCAATTCCAAAGATGAGTGCGATGACAATCCACTTGATGTGCCTCCAGACAAAGTTCCTCTTGAACCTGGGCACAGATTCGAGGAAGACACGGGCAAGACGCAGGTTGTTCTTGGTGTAGGGCGCATAGCGGACGGCGAGCGCAGCCTCAAAGACCGGATTCGTGGTCTTGATCATAGCCGAGCGCTCATGGGTGAAGGCATCAAAGGACTTCTTGCCGTGGTAGTTGCCCATGCCCGAAGATCCAATACCTCCAAAGGGCAGATGTCCCTCCGTGACATGGAGCAGGCACTCGTTGACAGAGACGGCTCCCGAGCGGGTGTGATCAATGACCTTCTTCGAGAACTTCTTGTTATCGGAGAAAATATAGAGCGACAGGGGATCGTCCTTCGAGTTGATATACTCGATCGCATCGTCCACATCTGCGACACGAATCACAGGCAGGAGTGGTCCAAAAATCTCGTCCTCCATGAGCTTGTCCTCGCGGTCGACGTTCAAAACGACCGTCGGGGCGATGTAAAGATCCTTCTCGTCTGACTGTCCGCCAATCACGACCTCTCCCGACTGGTTCTCGTTCAAGACCTTCATCAGACGGTGCCAGTGGCGGTTATTAATCACGCGTGCATAATCCGGTGAGTTCTGGGGATTGGTGCCGAACATCTCGATCAAGACCTTCTTGAACACTGGAATGAACTTTTCCTCTCCCTTTTGCGTCAACAACAGATAGTCGGGAGCAACGCATGTCTACAAACGGAGAGCAAATTACAATGATTTAGTGTAAACTCTGGATAAATAACGTTCATCAGAATGAATAGATGTACACGTAAAAGATTCGTTGTCAGGATGACCATGATCCGTACCTGACCAGCATTGAAGGTCTTGCCGAAGGCAATGCGTCTGGCGGCGACAAGCATGTTGGCGTTCTCGTCAATGACCGCCGGGGACTTGCCTCCTAACTCCAGAGTCAAGGGTGTCAAGTGCTGAGAGGCGGCCTTCATGATGATCTTGGCAACCGTACCGTTACCGGTATAGAAGATATGATCCCACTTGTGCTCCAACAACTTGGTCGTCTCATGAGCAGCACCGTTAACGATGATGTAGGCGCGGCTGTCAAGATAGCGGGGGAACAACTCTGTAAGGAGTTTGGCGGTGTGGGGGGCCAGCTCTGAGGGCTTGACTACGGCCGTGCAGCCGGCAGCCATGGCGCCGGCCAAGGGGCCAAAGGTCAAGAAGACAGGGTAGTTCCAAGGCGAAACGATGAGCGCGGCACCTGTTATTATTTCATTATTTTGGACCCCCAAGAGAGTGGTGCGTTAGAGTTATTTTGCACTCTACTTGTTTCCGCATGTGAGATTTCTGGGCATTTTGGATGGGATGTTTGTACACTTTATGCGAAATGCACGGCAATGCTCACAATGCACACCACCGTTTTCTAGTCCGTGGTACACTAGGTCTACTCCCTCTTTGTTCGCTTCGGTATTCAGCAACAGGGCCGTTTGTATCGATCGACCCTTCTCCGTATCCCCATCCTCGCCACATCACGCTGCAGCCATTCAAGAGAGAAGGGGCAGTGTGACAACTGTCGCGCTGCATGGTAAGGTAGCCGGATAGGGATTGAGATAGATGGATGACACAGACAGCCCAATCAACGGGATATTAAATATGTCTCCTAAACCCGAAATGCACCCTGGCCCCCATCCTATGTGGGGTTATTCATTGATAGAATGTACGCTTGCTTAGACTTACCCTTGGGTTCCTTGCGGACAAGACAGGTGACGCCATACTTGTTGATGAGCGAGGGCTCAATGTACTCGTCCTTAGCCCACTCCTCGAGATGCTCGAGGGCATCGTTGATCTCCTCTTTGGAAGGGAAGAGCTCACCGAGACAGGTCTCGTTACGGTGCTTGTGCAGGTCCTTGTAGATGGCATCGATGATCTGTTCGACGTTGTCGTCGAGGAGGCGCCAGAGCTGCTCGAGCTGATGGCGACGGAACTTGAGAGGCCTTGTGTATCCGGCCTTGTAGGTCTGGCGGCAGGTCTCGATGGCCTAGAAAGAGGCAAGGAAGAGGTTTAATGGCAAGATTCTTTGGCCTTGATGGTTGGTACCAAGGACTATATACCTGACTGATCTCAGCGTCGTTGCTGAAGCGGAGGATGGAGGAGGTCATGACTAGAGGCGAGAGGTGTGTTTTCAAAAAAGGAGGAATGCAGAGATGGGATGGAGGGCAATGGCGAGAATGAAAAAGACAGAAAGAAGGAGCAGCCCTAGTCTTAGTAAGAATTGAAGCCGAAATACCAGCCCCGGCTCACCGCAGAAATGCTTGCGCGGTTCACACGCATCCGGCTAAAAAATCTGTCGGTTCATATCTCCACTTCTCCAGGCAGCATTACTGTTAAAACGAACGCTGTTCGGACCTTTGCCGATCGATCGGGCGGGAAGCGCATTCGCTTTAATGCCCACACAGCGTGAAGAGGATATGTCACGCCCATACAACACACGCATGTCCGTCGTCGAATGTCGAGCGCTCACAAAAAAACCTCCGGACTAAATCAAGACTAGGAATAGAGATTTTGTGCAGCTTGCATGCAAAATAAACCCTGCGCTCATGTCCATGCTCGTTTATTTTTAATAACGCTATCTTACACACTTGCAAAGACATCATTCAACAGGGTACAAGGTTCGGGTCTAAGACCGTCCACGGATGGCCTCCCCACTTTGCGTCACGATTGATGATGACGGTCCATAGTTGTAGCCATGCGAGCCAAGCGACTGCTGTTGTGGGGCATACAGTGGTGATGGTCCATGTTCGTGTACTTGTGAGTGGGCCTGTGCATGCGGGAATGGGTCTGTCTGTTGATGCGATGAAGCAGGACCAAGTGTCTGTGTCATAGGTTCTGGATGGTGCTGGTATTGCGGTTGTGCATAACGTTGTTGAGCATGGTACGCTTGCTGCTGCTGCTGATGATGATACTGCGATTGATAGTGTTGATGTTGTTGTTGCTGCGGTTTGGACTGATCAACAGAATCCGGATGCGCCTGCGTATGAGATGAAGAGGCTCCATGTCCTCCTGACCCTCCTGGTTCTCCCGGCACTGGTCCTGGCCCTGCAGGATGTACATACTCATGGCTCTGTGTCCTTCGGCTACCATGTACCCCATACGAGTCAGGTCCAGAGCTATTTGGGACATTGCTCTGAGCAGTCGTGTAGTGGGACCCTTGTGTAATATCGTAATTCTCGTACTGTCCTTGTTTCCTGCCTTGACCTGCTCTGAAGACTGCAACCGGAGGACTACTCGACTGCGGACCAGGTCCAGACGTATGGCCAAGAGGCATAGCTGCCGTACTCAATGAATAAGGAGGTCTAGGGATACCGGACGACGAGATCGAACGGCCATGTCCGTACGAAGACCGATTTTCGTGGCCATAGTCCAGTGATCCCGATCGGGAAGCTGTGCCTTGTCCCATGCCCAACACAGGGCCCCGGGGATGGTTTGTATATGCGGGCACAGATGAACTGCCTCTTACATAATGTCCACTTGCCTCAGATCCTGAGACTGGCAAAGAGGCGCCATCCTGACTATGATATGGAGGATATCCAGAAAACTCTTGATCCAAATGGAGTGTCACCTTCTCACCCTCGCGCTCTCGATGAAAGGCGCTCTCGACCGGTGAATGTCCATGCGTCTTGGGAGGCAGAGATGGCCCAAGCGCAAGCTGGGGCATAGATTGCAATCGGTGGTCGTGAGCTTGCGGTGCTGAAGTCGATAACGATTCTCTGAGAGGACCCCCAGCGGCATCGCGATGTGCATGTCCCGCTGGCACCGATGCTAGCGTAGGTGTGGATCCAGGATACGGTGGGTGTCCGTACGTTGCATATCGACCATGAGAAGACACTGCCTCCTCACTGAGCGTGTGGTTGGGCGCATGGTTGCTCTCAGGACCCGCTTGCGAGATAGTCAACCCATCTGACGCAGGGTATTTTCCTCGAGACTGCGGAGGAAGTGGATGAGAGTGTGCAGGATAGGGCAGATGCGATGCCGACTGCTGCTGGAACCCTGGGAAGGACTCGTACTCAGACGACCGCCTTGGTCTTTGTGGTGCAGGCCTTTGCTGGCCGGGGTATGGATGGCCGTTCTGGAACAGATGTTCTCGTGCAGGGTGTGGCGGATACGGCGGCGGCTGAGTATTTGCGGGAAACGCCACCGCATGCTGAGACGGATCCTCCACCTGAGACCGCGGCACATAGTCAGGCCGATCAAATGCGTTGGATGATACACTTCCGCGATGGTGATCTTCAAGATACGAGGCCGGTGCATTATAGTCCATTGGTTTCTGGGTAGTCTGAACAGTATACCCCTGACGTGGATACGCGTACTTCTTTTCTGAGGGTGTTGCTCTTGAGATCAAAGGCTGGCTCTGAGGAACTCGTGAGTGCTCGTCTGCCTGATATGGTGGTCCTATCGGGTGATCTCTTACATGTCCCTGGGCAGCTACCATCCCTCGAGGACTATATGCTGCAGGCGTCTCCGGGAAAGACACGCGACGAACTCCAGCAGCACTTGGGCGCCTTGAGCCATCCTGGTACTCTGGTGCGGGATTTGGATAATGACGTCGATGTGTGGTCCCAACCGCGGCCTCATCCTCAAAAGGGCCATTATAGGTCGGCCCTGCCCTAGGTAATGAATCTACCGTCCTTTGGTCGATTTGTTGTCCTTCAATCGAGGGTCTTGACGCGGTTGGAGGGCCATAATACTGGATAGTAGGGCCATGTCGTGACAGATGTGGATTGGGAATTCCGTGCTCCTGTACTGCTGTAAGCTGGTCCTGCCCCCTGCCGCGGTACAAATCCGCTCGTTGATCTGGGCGCGTGCTGGTACTGCTTGGTTTTGCATTCAAATCCATATGGGATACGCCCTCTGCAGCCCTGTTGGCAGCGGAAAAGCGACGAGAAGCGTTCGAGTTGCCCTCAAAATGTCCATGATGCGGTTGCTGCTGACCGTATGCCCCAGGAACTGGTCTTGATCTGTCTTGATAGTCAGCACGTTCCTGCATCTGGCTTCCTCCCCACTGTCCACCTCTAGTGTCTTGACTGGCTGGATGCTCCGACTTGTTCCCGAGCGCTGCATTTTTCTCGCGTCTGAACTCGATGGTTCTGATCCCTGAGGCGCGACGCTTTGATGTTTGAGGTGCGCCTGTCGCGGCTGTTGACTTCTCCTCATCATCCTGCGACTCGGGCAGCTCAGCGGCATCTCTCTGTTGCGACTCTGTAGGACTCTGTGACGTTGGTACGGTCAAATATTCACCCCGGCTCCTCCTTGACGATTTTTTTTTGTCATATTGTTAGCTAGATGCTTTAGAGAAATGGGCACACACTGGACAAAAAAGCAAAAGATACTTACTTTTTCGGCCGAACTTCTTTTCGTATCCTGATCTTCAAACCCTGCTCTGCAAAGTATTGGGACAGCTGCGTCGATTCTATTATGAGGTAATGTTGTACTCATGTTGTAAACATAAAATAATATCTATAACAATATGCTGCGTAGATATAGCCTTCACATTGAAAACTGGAATGGTAGGTACCTTCCATGCCAGGGAACTTTTTCGCAGAATAGACGACCAGTGGATCAGAGATCACAAACGCACAGAAATGCACGTCCTTTCTGTGTACGTTTTAAAACACAAAAGAATCACCATTTGAGAGTCAGAAGGAATGCAAGTTAGCATTATTATTGAATGGGGTCTATCGATGATGCTTACCCGACCATCTCGTAGAGACAGAACTTGAGGCGATAGGTCCCCTCCATCCGCACAGAGAGATCTGGAAAGACAAAGAAGCCGGACTCTGTGCCGCCGTCCTCAAAGTCTTTGAGGGGATAGAGCGAGGACACTGAGGACCCTGTGGTGGCCTTGGTCCTGTTGTCCTTGAAGAGTTGCATGTCCTCCTTGGACCGAGTGTCCTTGATCAGAAGCACATCCTCACGCGTGTCTTTCTCCACCAGGGAAGCATGCATGAAGTAATAGGGGTTCTGCAAATATGAGGTGAATGCGCCATTGCTGCAATGCCCAATGAAGGAAGGACGATAAATTGGCGGCAAAAAAGATAGTCTTTGATCAGCAATAGGATCGACGACTGCTGTGCACCCTATTATTCGCTTAACGGTATCTGCCCATTGGCGCGACACAGAGTGTACTGCCATTTGATTGCGTGCACAGCAAAGAAGACAGTACAAAGCGGATGCGATGTGTCTGTCCTTACCTCTTACTGCCACCACTTGAGGGAGGGGCCTTGACAATTAACTGGACAATTGGGGGTGGGTCAATTGGTCGTCGATCGGCTGTTTGTTTGTGTGTGTATGTTTATTCGTGGTTATCCATAGTAGAACAAGCGAGCACAGGATGATGCGATTAGTGAGAGGGCTGCTGATCGGGAAACCCAGATATGTACAACATATATAACATGTACGAAGAAAATGGAGGCAGAAAAAAGAATGCCGCGACAACAACTGCCTTTCATCTCCAAACAACACAGTGCAAACAAGATCAACGACCCACTCACATCATTGACAACAATGAGAAACAAGAAACAGGAGACAAGCGGACAACAAAAGGCAACAACAGAGCACAAGAGAACAGCAGAAGCAAATAACGGCGGCAGCGCTCAATTGGTGTGGGTAAAAAAAAAAAAGGGCTCTCATTTTGCACACTATCACTAGCGAAGCGCGCAATAACCCAGCGTTTCGGCACCAGCATCCCCCTGCTCGCGCAGCAACCTGCCTGTACGGATGGTATCAGGACGAAGGACCTGAGAGCCAACGAATGCAGGACGTGTGCTGTGTGGTGCAGGGGCACGCTTGGAATTGCTTTGGATGGTATACGAATGATGCCCTCCTTCCCGGTCGGTCAATCAGACGTGCAAAGGGCGACAAGAAACAAATAACCCGATGCATTTACGGCCACATGGGGTGCGCGACAACCCAAAACTGGATGACCAAAAGAATGGAACATGAGGGGGAGCGAAGAACGAGGATGGACACAATAATCTTTAAAAGAAATTGTTCCCTTGAATGAATGTGTAAAGGTGGAGGACTGATCCGAGGGTTTGGTTCAGATAGGTTTTCCCCTCATTCGCTGGGAAGTCTGCAAAGTATGACACTAGGGCGGAACGTTATCTGCGATCTGGGATGAGAGCACCTCTTTTTTGAAGCATAGAAACAAAACCTGAAAAAGTAGGTTCGGCAGCCTCGTCTGTTTTTGGACACCACATGTACTGACAGTGCATGGAGAATGTTGGCATAGCAGGATGAAAGGCAACCCAGAAAAATGCGTTGGAGAGAGGAAGTAGCAATTGGCAGGAAGTAAGATGAATAAGATTACGCCGACAGTGGTAATTGGCTTTAAAACGAGGCATGCCACACCGAGAACGATATAATTGCTTGTTGTGGATGATGATGTCGCTGGCATTGGCATTGACGCTGGTACCAGCGCTGGTGCTAGCTCGCAGAGGGAGGGAAGGACACCCGTATCTCCCGGTTTTTTTTCCAAGTGATTGAAATCGACTTGCCTTTTTCGCCCACACCACACATGCGCGATTGCTTGGGTTGCTGCCGGAGGATCAGTTCATAGGTGCTGAAAAGCGAAGAAAAGTTATGGAGGAGAAGAGTGCTGATGTTAGGAAGGTCGATCTCGATGCAGACCCTGGGGTCCATATGGTGGGGTGTACAGGGTTAAGGGTCAAGAGTCAAAAGTGGGAATGGGAGGTCTTACACGTTTGCCCGCTGTTCTGGATGTACTCGTTGACACACGGGGGTGAACTGGTAGGATGGGAGCTCATCCGAGGCCGGCATGTGGGATTGTGCAGGGGGTGAGGGCCACTGTGGTGTTGACTGTTCTTTTTTTCTTTGATAAAGACGTGGTTATTGTCGTATAGGGCGAATGTCGAGGTCGAGGGCCAAGGTCAATGAGGGGAAGCGACAGAGGAGCGGAGGAAGCAAGAGAGGATGAGATGAATTGGTTGAATTGGTTGAATCGGTTGGAATCCAAGGAAGGAGTGGATGGAAAGAATGGGATTCTGTTTGTCGAGGATGTGTGCTTTTTTTCTTTTTTTTTTTTCTTCTCTCTAAGTCGTCTTTAAGAGCGAGAGGGGATGTGGAGGGGGGGAGCAACGGTGGTTATGCAATTAGGTATGTCGGGGACATGGTATTCAATTGGAAGAGAGAGCGAGAGAGAGAGAGGTGGGGGTAGAGGGAAGAGATAGTGAGAGGGAGATAATGAGAGGGAGAGTGAAGGAAAGAAAGGGCAGGGGATCGTATTGGGATCGAGGAGGAACCGAGAGAGTGGGTCCTATTTTCTGGTCTACGGACTAATTTCCACAGTGCGTGGACATTGGGACTAATCATCTCTTTTTTGCTGCTCTCTCCAGACTAGGAGCATGCATACAGCCATACGCATGTACAGGTACATACAAAGTAGCCCCTACACCCCGCGCGCACACTGGGTGTTTGAAAAAGGACATGGAAGGTACATGCGCCAGCACACACTGGCATGGCATAACAAACACCCGCTCATAAATGCATGGACGGTCTGATGGTTGGATGGACACATTGGCCATTTTTATGGCACCTGAAGAACAAGCCAGTAATTCCATCCAATCGCATAGCATGGGATAGCACGGCCAGATGTGTACTGTACATGGACGTGGACTTGCGTGGAGAATGAATATCACCTTCTCTGCATAGATCTATCGGGATGGATTTACCAGAATTTGGAGCGCATGGTCCATGAATATCTCCAAGAGGTCATCTATCTGCATCCGAGGCCTGGGAGCATGGGTGTGGGGCAACTGTGGCGTATCACTGCCACATAGCCTCAGACTTCGTGCTTTACTCCACCATACATCCTACATGCAGAGACAAAACGAAGAGATAGGGGGGATTAAGGGGGCAGAAGCAAAGAAGAAAAAGGGATTGGGGCGCAGAAGCGCTTCATGGAATCAGAGCCGGCTAGTTCATTTCTCCTCCCTTCTCCTCCCTTCTCATTTCTCTTCACAAATTAATTATGGGTTCGGTCATAGTCTGCATCATGAGCGGATTGACCTAAAAAAGATCGGCGCGATCTCCTCTTCGTACTCTGATACATCGAAAGAAAATACGCAAGCCATGCACATTCTACTCATCCCGCAATTGACAACTGCTGCGAACCGCGAATCGTATGCCAGCCATGACGGAAGCATGCCATGGGGACTGGGGACTGGGGATTGGATGGGGAAAGATGGACCAGGTGCATCAGAGAAGACAGACAGGCCTATTCTTTGTGCGGGGAAGGCGCTTCATAATTGCTGTGGATTCTTTTGTTCGCTTACGCACTGTCACAGCCTATTCCACTGTGTCGGGCGTTTTTCCCTTTGCGGGAGATGCCGCCCGATTTCCCGGGGAGACTGAGACGCTTCAGCATAAAAAGAAATCGCATCCCATCCCCTTATAAAACCATTTCGAACAACAGCGACAACAGGCGAACAGTGTATCCCGGCTACTAATCCGCACTTTCACCTGTATCCACTGTCTACAGGACTCGGCCTTTTCTACTAGCCATTAGCAGCGTCCACATCCAATAGTCTAGCACTACACAAACGGATTGTTCATGGGCTCGAAAAAGAACGCACTAAGAGTCTTTAATGCATTAATGAAAACAATGTAATGCAGCTATTAGCTAGAACACGTAGGCGTAATACACAATACACTAATCATTCGTCAGGCGGGAAAGATGAGAGTCTCGAAGAGACCAAGAGAGTACAGTCGATCTGCGGACGAAGGCGACTCACAAAGTGTTGAAAAGCGTGGATGTCGATAGAAGAATGAATAGCACAGGATCCTGTCTCTACTCTTTATTACCTTGACTAATCCAAGTGCGCCTCCACACGACAGGGTCTGCTCCTAAACTACACCGCAACGATGAATTTGCCATCATAAACCAACCCTTTTATGATCCATTAAGGGATCTCCAGAACATGCCTCCCGCTTGCCCATCTCATTTCCTCTCCGGCTTCTTATCGACTGAGGTGTGCATATCAGCGCTCATGCAGGCTATCATCATACCGCCCGGTGCCATATAGTAGCATTCGACCTATTTAGCCACCTCTTCTGGATGAGAGTTCCACTTGTTGTGTGGAAAGAACAAAGTACTTTATTTTTTATTAACGCCAGATCCCCCCCAGGCGTACAGGCGTGCCACAGGCTGCATTGCCCAGTGTGGAAAGAACAAGGTACGCGACGTGGATGCGTCCTAGGATTGGCTACACGTGATGATATATTGCCTCATGGATTTCCATTGCTCTTTTTCTCATTGTGCCTGAGGGCTGTTGCAGAGCCCAGAGGAGGAAGATTACCACTCATCATCTCGCACCATCGTGCATTACATTCCTCATCCTCTTTCTCTTAACACTTCTCCACCCTTTTGCCAGTTCGGCATACTTCCCTCAAAGAGACTCAAGCAGTACGGATCAACCCCTCCTTCTTCCTCCCTCCCCATTCGAAATCAAAGACGCGTACAGGCTACTGTCATTTTTGCACGCCCTCGAGACTGACTCACCACCTTCCTACTCTCTTCGAAACTCTTTTTAGTGGAGGGTTCCTCTGAGAACACGCTCCGCCAGCGGACATCAGCACAAACAAAGCTTGCTAATCTCGACAAACGAGCTGACGACAACGATGAGATCAAGGAAGTATGGACCGTCTTGGAGGCACATTTTGCGGTATCAATTGATCCCCACAGGAATATCCAGCTGATTAGGCCATGTCCCTGTGCAATGTCACCATAGGTAATCACATCCGTATACACTCCGGCGGAACAGAGGACGTCGTTGGCAATGTTGGCTATATTGACTATTGTGGCTCTCTGCACACGCTTCTACAAGATCAACGAGCCTGATGAGGTCGTGTAAGTGACGTCTGCTTCAGTCCACTTGATCTCAATTGCAACCGAGTATTTAACTTCTAGTATCTGATAGGTTCGACGAGGTTCACTTTGGCAAGTTCGCGTCATACTACATCCGCGGCACCTACTTCTTCGATGTCCACCCACCTCTGGCAAAGATGATGCTGGGCGCCATGGGCTATTTTATCGGCTACGATGGACACTTTCTCTTTGAGAACATCGGAGACAACTACATCACCAACAATGTACCCTACATCGGACTTCGCGCACTGCCAGCATTCCTCGGCGCCATGACTGTGCCTATTGTCTATATGACCATGCGTGAGGCTGGGTATCCCGTTATAACCTGTGCCCTGGCTGGCTTTTTCATTACCTTTGGTACGGTACAGGATATCGCTTCGGACCCTGCATTATCGATCTTGACTTGTTTACTTTGTTGTTCATAACTCTAACCAAACGATGGCGTATCTCTTATCATATATTTGATCTCTTGTCTTTTGTCTGCAGACAACATGCTGGTCACCCAGACACGTCTGATCTTGCTGGATTCAATGCTCGTCTTCTTCATGGTGTGCTCCATCTACAGCTATGTCAGGTTCTACAAGACCAGGAACAAGTAAGCGCAGCAGGAAGCGTATTGCCATGGTTCATGACATGAGGCATCACTTTGGCCGCTGTGAGCCCTCATTTTATCGCTGTATTAACCTTAACTAACTTCTTCATCTTGAATAGTCCGTTCTCGGCTCGTTGGTGGGCCTGGCTACTTGCCACCGGTGTGTCTATTGCTTTGACAACCAGGTATCATATCGTAACATACAATGCGTGTTACATGTCGTTGTTCAGCAAGGCAGCGATGGCAGTACGTGAATGGCTATTAACTATCTGCCCATATCGATTGTCATATGTAGTGTCAAAATGGTTGGACTCTTTACAGTGGCTACAGTTGGGGTCGCGGTCGTATGGGACCTGTGGGTGCTCCTGGATATTCGCCGACGACTGACCATGCAGGAATTCATGAACCACTTCTGGGCCCGCGCCCTGGGATTGATTGTACTCCCTGCGGTCATCTACTTATTCTGGTTTTATGTTCACTTTGCAGTCCTTACTCGCAGTGGCCCTGGTGACGATTTTATGAGCACCGAATTCCAAGAGACCCTCCTGGGCAACACCATGGCGGATGGTCTCTGTAAGTTTACGTTCTACGCATGAATAATACTTAAAAGCGTATTTTCTTGCCAATCTATGTTATTAAGAACGTGCTAACGACTTCCTTTTATCCATGGTATTTGTTCCCTGTACCACCAGTCATTAAGTATGGCGACAACATCACTATTCGACACAAGGATACAGCCGTTTACCTTCACTCTCATCCCCACAACTATCCAAGGGTATATGACGATGGACGTATTAGCAGCGCAGGCCAGCAAGTCACCGGATATGCCCATGCGGACCCCAACAATGTTTGGCATGTTGCCAGTGGCGATCCCAACGACTCGAAAACTGGTCAGGAAGTCAAGCACAAGGATGTGATTCGCCTCTTGCACGTCACGACGTCCTCATGGCTCTTGGCCCACGATGTTGCCTCACCTACCATGACGACTAATGAGGAGATCACGACATACTCTACTGAGGAAGATGGCTCTCGTTACAATGAAACGACCTTTCAGATCATGCTCGAGAGTGGCGGAAACAAGTTGCGCACTATGGCCAGCACCTTCAAGCTGATCCATGTGGACACCAAGGTCGCTATTTGGACTCATTCGCAAAAGCTCCCCGACTGGGGCTTTGAGCAACAGGAGGTCAATGGCAACAAGAATATTATACAGAAGTCGACCCTTTGGTGGTCTGATAACATCGAAGGAACCGACCGTAAGAACTATTTGTCAGTTTTCATATCTTCCAAATGTTACCATATGTTATCTGCACTTAATAACCACGTCCAATGTTGGTGGCGTCCGAATTCGATTTTTTGAACAAATAGCGGCGGAAGTTCAAGCGGAAGAGGTCAAGCCTGTGAAGAAGCGCTCTTTTTTCCTCAAGTTTATAGAACTCCAAGGAAAGATGTTCTCGCACAACGCTGGACTAACAGGAAAGCACCCTTATCAAAGCCAACCCATTGAGTGGCCCTTCTTGACCAAGGGCATTTCTTTCTGGACTCAGGACTCTACTCGCAAACAGATCTATCTTCTCGGAAATCCTCTGGGCATGTGGATTGCTGCCGGATCACTTGCAGTCATTGTCGGTGTTGCCGGCGCTGATATTTTGAGCCGTCGTCGTGGTTTCTATCCGCTCGACCAGGGTAAGGAAGTCTTTCCTTCCCCGAATTTGTTGATTTGCTACAGCGTGCCGAAGTATGAGTTGGAAATAATTGCTAACAAGTTTGTTCTTGATGATTCTAGGCGTCCAAAAGCGTTTCTATTATGCGACAGGTTTCTTCTTTGTAGGCTGGGCATTGCACTACTTCCCATTCTTCTTAATGGGACGCGCCCTGTTCTTGCACCACTACATGCCGGCGCAGGTATTCTCGTACATAATTCTGGCAGCGGTGCATGCGTTCATGTTTACCGAGGGCGTGGACGGACCGATCTCAGAGCCCGGTCCCGAGGTGCGTCCACGTCGGCTGCAGCGGGCGGTGGTACCGGCACTAGCGTATATCAGCGCAGCAGTGCTGGCAGCAATCCATTTGGGGTCGTTCTTGTACTTTGCGCCGCTGTCGTATGGCACGAGCGCGTTGGATGTCCCTGCACTTGCTCGCCGTAAGCTGCTTCCGCAATGGGAGTTTCACTTTGCCAAGTAGAGTCGTCTCCTCATATTTCTTGCTGTCGATATCACCATTGTCGTCGCCCTCATGCATCAATAAAGTATAGTGAGTGCCTTCGTACCTGAACATGGGATATAAAGACGCCATTAATGGACGGCCTATTGTTTAGGTTCTGACGAACGCCAAGGCTCCCATGATTCCCACGCACCACATCCAGCAGGCCAATAGACTTTGGGGGTACTTTTCTCAGAAAGGAAACCATTTCTTTTTCTCCTTCAACCTCTTCTTTACTCTTCTAACCCATCCCGCAGCACGACACATACAGCAACCATGGTAATAGCCGGCCGACTGCTGGCAGCGCGTGTGATCTTTAGGAGGACCTTCGTTACCTCCCGCCCACTGTGGAACGTACGCAAGACGAGCCACGAATAAAAAAATAAAAAAAGACAGGAAGAGGCCTTTTCTCTGGTCTCCATCAGACCCTACTCCGGAATCATCTCCTCCACCTTTACCATCACATTGAGGAATGCAATTGCAGTTCCTGTTTTGCTTGCCACTAATTCTTTTTCTAACACGCGTTGCTTGTGCCTTGTTCTTCGTGTAGACTGAAATCCATCCTGCCCCCGTTGAGGCCAATGACTTTCTCGACTTTGTGAACCAGGCCCAGTCGCCGTTCCACGCGACGGAGCAGGCGGTGATCCGTCTGCGCAAGGCAGGCTTCCAGGAGATTAAAGAGAAGGAGAACTGGAACAGCATCCTCAAGCGCAATGGCAAGTACTTTTTCACCCGTAACAAGTCTGCGGTCATTGCCTTTGCTGTTGGAGGCAAATACAAGCCCGGAAACGGTTTCTCGGCCATTGGTGCCCACACGGACTCGCCTTGTTTGAAGGTATGAATCCATGAAGCTGGTTTATCCGGAAGAGGAGTTTTCTATTTAGTCATTCCATCTCATCAAATTAATTTGCAATTATAGGTCAAGCCCGTCTCCAAGAAGGAGAAGCTTGGATATCTCCAAGTTGGCGTTCAGCTCTACGGAGGAGGTCTTTGGTAAGGGTCGCCCATAAGGGCAATGCTGGTGCCATTCCTTTGCCTTTGTCATCATTGACCATGTCATTGTCCTTTCATGTCGTTAGGCACACCTGGTTCGACCGCGACTTGAGGTAAGAAGACCAAATGAACGTATGGAGACTAGGTAGAAAGTAACTGCAACCGACGCCGGTAACCCTTATCATTCGCCTTACCTATCCTTAGTGTTGCTGGTCGTGTTGTTGTTGAGACTGATGGTGGCAAGCTGGAGAGCCGTCTGGCTCGTATTGACAGGTACATCTATTTACGATGAGAAGAATGCCCTGAATATAAAGTGTGTCCGAGTGTTCCCATACTGATCATATTTAAACATGTCTTGTTAGGCCTATCCTCCGCATCCCTACCCTCGCTATCCATTTGGACCGCTCTACCAGCGCCGATGGATTCAAATTCAATAATGAAACCCACTTGACTCCCATCATCTCGACTGTCACCAAGAGGTCGGTTACCTGTACTCCCAAACCGTAGGCGAATCTCAGGAATACTTGGGTATAGTCATTCACACGCCTTTTGTTCGAAATGAATAGCTTGACTGGCGAGCCCGCAAAGGCTCTCAAGCCCGACACCGAGATCAATGGCGACATCCCCCTTGCTGAGAAGCACCACCCAATCCTTATGCACCTGCTTTCAAAGGAGCTGAATGTCCCAGGTACGTTTTTGCGACTGAAATTTTAGCGAACGTTGCATGGTACGAAAATAAGGGATCCTAACACGAAAAGCCTGAATATGGTCCAATAGTCGACAAAATCATGGATTTTGAGCTGTGCCTTTACGACACCCAGCCCTCGGCCATTGGAGGTGCCTACAACGAGTTCATCTTCTCTGGCCGCCTTGACAACTTGATGATGTCGTACTGCTCCATCGAGGCATTGGTCAAAAGTTTGAAGAACGCAGATTCGTTGGCCAACGACCCCAACATCCGACTGGTCTCGCTCTTTGACAATGAAGAGGTCGGATCCAACACCGCCCACGGTGCTGACTCAAACCTGCTCCCCAGTACTTTTGAGCGTCTCAGCTTGGCGACCTACGACAACGATGCCAGCTCTAGCCATGTACGATGCGATATCATTGTGCTGCGCTTTCTCTGCGAAATACTTGATAGAACTAACCGAATCGATATTTTTTGTTCAATGCGATTTAGACCGCAACTGCCTACTTGGAGGCCTTGCCCAAGAGTTATCTGATCAGCGCAGATATGGCCCACGCTGTCCATCCCAACTATGCGGAGAAGCACGATGATGGCCATCGTCCTCACATGCACAAGGGTGTTGTTGTCAAGGTCAACGCCAACCAGGTAAGTTTCAGACAGTTGTACAGGTTGCGATGAGTGACTGTAAAGATCTTGAACAAGTTGCTAATGTTGTTTGTAAAAATATCTGCTTATAGCGCTATGCTACGACTGCGCCTACGACTGTGGTATTGCGTGAGGTCGCCAAGAAGTACTCTGTGCCTCTGCAGGAGTTTGTCGTCCGCAACGACAGCCCTTGCGGCTCAACCATTGGTCCCATGCTCTCTGCCAAGCTCGGTCTCCGCACTGTTGGTATGTTTTCTTGTTCTCGCCATCATCTTTGCTTAGGTTTGCAGAGGAATACTAATGCCCTTGTTTTTGCATGCGCTGGTAAAAAAAAATAGATGTCGGAAATGCTCAGCTGAGCATGCACTCTTGCCGCGAGGTTTGTGGCACTGAGGACGTTGCCTTGGCCATCAAGCTGTTTGAAGTGAGTGTCATTTTGTGTTTGAGGTCTTCTAGGCGAGTTCTCTGTGGCATGACCATAGATTGATGTGTTTTTATTTTACATGCTCTATAGGGTTTCTTTGAGGAGTTCCCTGGTGTCGATGCGCGCTTGACGGTTGATTAAGTCAACGGACGGGACGAATCACCAAGGGCGTATACCTTCCGTACACTTTTTTTTTTTTTTTTTTTTTTTTTTTTTTCAGCAAGAGGGTTTTTGCACAAGTAAAAGGTTTCGATCACCGCTTTCTTTAAACGCAATAAAGCGAGGGAGAAAAAAAGAATAATTGAGTACAGGAAAAACGGATGTTGCTGCGAACCCTTGCAGATTTTATTCAAATCATAATGTACATGTATAGAGGAAAAAAGAGAGAGAGTATGGACATGGGCAGTGTGGCTGTTCAGTCCAAGTACACTATACTTTAGTGCCAAAAACAACGTTGCAACGAAGACGAGCAGAAGAATTGTGACCGAGACCCATTTTCATGGCCATTTTTGCACGCTTATCCGATTCAACGTTCTGGGCCTTTGAGATCTTGACAGCGAGCTGATGCATCTGCACGGTGCTCACGGCCATGGTCGATCCGGAGAGCTGGTTCTGGGATTTCAGGAGGGCGTTCGAGATACGAGCATCTGGGTGATGAGGATCGTTCGTCAATGCAGTATCTTTGTCCTGATCTTCCTCGTCGGCTGCCGACTCGTCTGTGTTAGCATCGGCATTGACGTCGGTGGTGGGACGACGGTTTGAGCGGGATGTGAGGGTGACGGTCCTAGATTCGACCTTTTGACGACGAGCGGCGTCCTTGTGAGCGAGACGGCGGTTGTTGAGGACAAGTTCGTTGGTGGCAGGATCGATATGGATTCCAGAGGTGACGGGGCTCCCGTCGTCGAGGATCCAGTTGCCGTGCTCGTCCAGGAGAATCAAGTTCAGACGCTTTTGGTCTTCATCCAGGGTTTCACCTGCCGTTTGAGTGGTACTATCATCAGCCAGCGAATCCTTGAGGGTTTCGTCATCATCATCGTAATCGGTACCGTAGTCAGCGAGGGGGAGGTAAAAGTCGGCGTATTCACGTTCAGCGCCGTGATCCATGGCGAGTTTGCAGTGTCCCTTGTCGTTCATGTGTCGACGGACGGCGGTGAGGGAGGCGAAGCTGGCGTGGAGCTCTTGATCGGGGCGGAGGTTTTGGGAGAAGACTGAGGGAGTACACCAGAAACAGTCAAGGTTCTCGAGGAGTTTCTCGGCGAGGTAGGTGAGGATGCCGGGGAGATCGATGAGGCGTTCGAAGGATGGGAGGAAGAAGCCATGGGTGGATCGCATGTGCTCGTAGTTGAGAGTGGCATTTTCCGCCCTGTGTGAGCAAAACAGGCAGACAGTTTCGCTGGGTTCGAGTTGTTCTGGTGCTGTTGCTGCTGTGTATTTGGTTGCTGAAGTGTCGTCCTCTGAAGATGACAGCTCCTGGGCCTGCTCTTGTTCCTGCCCCTGCTGTTTCTGTTGCTTCTGCTCCTTCTGCTGCTTTTTTTCGTAGGTGACGACAGTCTGCTTGTGCTTCTTGGAGTTTAGATGATTGTCGTAGGCCTGGAAGGAGAGGTACTTTTTGCCGCAGGGGACACATTCCGGCTGAGGGGCTTCTTCAGGGTTTGCCTGTTCGCGGGTCGCTATTGTTCCATGACGAGAGCGAAAGGATGTGTTAGTCTTCAATTCGGGACCGGTATTCGACAGCTCAGGAGGTGATGTAGAGAAGACAAGGGCTTACCGGTGACTAACTGGGCAAAGACCTCAGAGGAAACGGGGGGCAGATTGACCATCTTGCGCTTCAAGTTGTAGGTGTGCCAATCGGATTTGTGGTGCATCTGCTGGGTCTCGAGTGAGGGGAGACGGATCCCGCAGGCAAGGCAGGTCGTTGATTGACCTATGGTAACAATGGGTTACAGAGATCATTTTGTGAGGGGTTTGGTTAGATATATGGTGGGAAACGTATTACCGAGAATGGGCAGAAAGGCATCGGGGAGAAGATTCGCTTGCTTACCGATAGTGGCGACGGGGGCATTGACAGCGTAAGACATTGTTGCGGCGCTTTCGTTGTAGCTGCTGTGGTTGCTGAAGTGGTTGCTGAAGTGGTTGCGAGAGTGGAAGGAGATGCGATGGCGAGAGGGAGAGCGGAATGGATGAGGAAGGAGGAGAAGGGTGAGGTTTTTTATAAGCGGCTGATGATCCTTCTATGGATGACTAATGGGGGGAGACATGCGATCGGCTTTGCAGGCGCGTTGCTCATCTTGCGTCCCCGCAGTAATCTGCGACTGCGACGCAGCAAACTTTATTTCCACAAGTATTTGATAACCGGCTTGCAACCAAGCGTTCATTGCGACGTTGCTTTTTGATCCTTCTATCACACTGAAGCAGAATTCAGTAAGCGTTGGATTGTTCACCCACTAATAGGGAACGTGAGCTGGGTTTAGACCGTCGTGAGACAGGTTAGTTTTACCCAACTGATGAAATGTTAGTACGAGAGGAACCGTTCATTCGGATAATTGGTATTTTGGGCCTGCCTGAGCAGGCAATGGCCCGAAGCTACCATCCGTTGGATTATGGCTGAACGCCTCTAAGTCAGAATCCGTGCTAGAACGCGACGATTACCGCCTTTCGAATTCTAATTTAATACGAATAGACGCCTCGGCTTTCCAAGAATCATACTATGTGGGGTCGTCTTGTGGAGCGGAAAGGCTTCATGAGGCGCCTGCCAGACTAAGGAATAAATCCATTGCAGACGACTTTTATTGAACGGGTATTGTAAGCAGTAGAGTAGCCTTGTTGCTACGATCTGCTGAGGTTAAGCCCATTGTTCTATAGACTATGAACCAATGCAGTGAATGTGAGGTTGAATGAGAAGGAATAAATGCGTCGCAGTGCCTCTCTCCCTTTGTCAGCATGTCCACAGGCTTACTCAGCTGTGTTTCTGGTCTTAGTATTCTCGGGCGACAAACTAAGCAGCTCCACCAAGCTGGATGCAGACCAAGGCACCCTATATGGAAATTAATTGTCCATTTGGCCTTGAAAAAATTCACAGTGGCAACACACAGGCACACCACACACTTCTTTACTTGCCCTCAACAATACTCTCGCTTCATCCTCTTCTTTCTTATTCTCTTCCCTTCTCTCGTTATTCTTTTACTCTCTCTTCTCTCTCATTCTTTCATCCTCTGCTCTTCTTTTATTCTCTCTCCTCGTCTTTTTCTTCCCCATCTCGTCTGTCTACTCTACCACCCTCATGTCTACCTGCGCCTTGTCCTTGTTAGCGGCATTCATCCTCCAGAATAACCACTGTGGCGACTGTATCCTTTACCTTGGACTCAATCTGTTGCTGAACCCACTTTGACATTCATTCTCGCTCCTGCTCCTGTTTCTCTGTTTCCTGATATCGCTCGTCCACGGGTGTTCTCATCGCTCCCTTCCATGCTGCACTTACTCCGGTCGGCCGGATTGTATATCTGTTGTCTGTTAATGACTACAAGTCTAAAACAGATAAAGAAGCTGTTATTTGCGGTCTGCACCGCAGATAGGTGATAGTCTAAAGGCTGTCACCAGGCAGCACCAATCTTCGTTGGTTCTCCGTAGATAGAATATATATGCCGAATACAGCATTAATGTTCTCAGAAGGCGCCGTTACTTTTGCCATAGATGTCAGTGGATCGTGTGCAGTGCCTAGGAGATCGAAACTGCCGGCCTGTTCGGAGCAAAAGCACTTTACGCAACCTCACTACGCCTAGTGGCAGCCAGTGCACTGAGATTGGGAAGCCTAAGAAGACATTCGGAGGATGGCATTGTCGATCAAAACCATCCGAACCTACATCAACACGTGGAGAAAAGCCGCTACGGTGCCGTGTTGGTTCGTTGCCTCCGTGTCGGGACGTATTACCTGGCATGTTGATGAGGTATGGTACGACTTGAAGCTCTCGATCGGTTAACTAGGTTCAACGATATATGATGGTTATCGACTTAAGATGATCAGTACGGGTTGTAAGACCTTGAGTGTGGTGCGGATGAAATCCAAGATGGGTTGGCTTTCGGTTTCGTTGGCCCTATTCGAGTGTGATTCAGCCGTTGAGTCTGCTCTATTGGATAGGCTGCTCAGGGCGCGAATTCGGCTCTTTGGATTTAGGGTATCGGTTCCTATGCGTTTCATGAGATCAGTTGAACAAGAGTGGCTCCGATTAGATCCTGGTTTCGACTCTGCTTGTACGAGATCTGGCTAGCTTTATCCCCCTCACTCACATTCAATATGTTGCTGGGTCCTTGCTTCTCGCTGGGGGAAGTAAATGAGGTCGTAGTAAAGACCTGGAGACGCGACCAAGGCTTTCTCTCCTCCAAGTGATGTTCATGGCGGCTGCTGACCTGTAATGGTGGATGATAGTCCTTTTGGGGATGGCAGAAAAGAGTTGGTATCCGAGTTTTGTCGAATCAAATACAACCTACTGCTTCGTCGCAAACGAGTTGTCCTTGCTCCTGTGCCCTCTGCTGACACATCTGAAAGAGAAGCTTTCTCTACGGATGGATGTAGCCGTGAATCTACTGCGTTTATTAGGGGAGCGGGTTTTATACGCAATACTATCTCCTTTAGGTAGCAGAACTATTTTTTCTGCGCGATCATTTCCCCTGCCCAAGTCAACGGCGCAAGCAGTAATGCCCCAACGACACAAAGGAGAGCCATAAAGCATTGCCATATGGTCAAGACAATATCTCCGTACGGCCATACAAACTTGACAAACTCGTTGACTTGATAAAGATCCTCTTGCTTGTGGATGTAGTATTTGCTGTCGTCCGAGGTTCGAGATAGATGCAGTGCAGAAACGAGTTGGACGTGCGATTTGTAAAACGGAACAAACCAAAGAGAGAAGACCTGCGATATCTGGACGTAAAGGATTTGTTGCCTCTGATCAAGTACTATGCACAGTCAGCATCACCCGGAGAAGGATCTCTACACTCCTGGTCAAAGTAATGGGAAAATGCAACCTACCAGCAGCATGAACCTTGAGTGCAATCCTTGGACTGAGAATTTTATACCACCGATAAATCATCCAGATAACCCATCTTGAGTCGACAACCCCAACCAGAGGGACTGAGACGTTCGAGAAGCTGGGAACGTGACAAAAAGGGTGCTGGAAGGCAGCGTCCGTAGTGAAATATGTCTCCAAGACGTGCTTCTGTTCAGCTGGCGATCCTTGTGTGAGGCCTTTGATGACGGACGAGATCTCTTGGACTGCGTGATGGGTTAGCTTTTTGGTCCTTTTGTAGGGCGTCAGGAAGTGAAGCAGTGACAGCTGCAGACAACTGGAAGTGTACTTTGCACTCACCTGGGTGCTCCATTTTTTTTCTTCTAATGTTCAATGAAAAGATAAGAGGGGAAGGGGTTTTTTTACCGGACAAAAGTCGAGGCTCTCTCTTTATCAGCGTTATGTGGTCATATCATCATGGCCGAAACCACAGCTGAACGATGTCGTCATAAACCGAATCAAGGCGCTTCCTAGCACAGGACACAGACGGCTCTGGCCCGACTAAGCTTTCTCGTATAAGAGCTTCCCAACTCACCGGATCCCATTGCCCGGGGCCTGCTCAGCTGCTATTTGAAACCTTTATTTGCTTGTATTTTCCGCTGTGCTGGGAGCATAGAGACCCTGGCACAACTCACACATACAACTGGCATGTTGCTAAAGACATGCTCACTGTCATCCGCGCTTCTCATGCTATACCTGCACCCTTGTCGTTGTTTATTTCCAAGCATTCACCAGAGCGAAAAGGATGTGCAGCCCCCATCAGATCCCTACCAACTATGTTGGCTTGATTTCAGTCAGGCTGTCCCTGCCGATCTAGCGTCTATCCGTTCCAGAATGACTAATCCAAGTTTCCCCTGAAATGCTGCCATCTGGAATACGTAAAGCCTCCTGCGAGGAGGAATGAGTATCACTACAACAGTGGCTCCTGCACTATTGTGTCCCTAAACGCAGTTGCTCATGACAGTGAATCCAATTGACTTTTTCCCGGGCAACAATGTCCTCACACCGTTTATTCCAACTCCCCCTCAGGCCGAATTCTCAACCCTGCTCACGAACTTGGTGGCTATAATCGACGCAATCATGTAGTGGTCTTGAATAGTTGCTTCCGGATCTAGGTCAACTGCTTGGCCTCTGAGAATATGTCCATGCACCCGGTGATGACTCTTGTCCCGGATCGGTACCTAGATTGATATTTTCAGGAACCGTCACCATTTTTGTTTGGCTGGTCCATGCTTTACATCATCCTCATAGTCCCATTAACTCTACATCTGAAACGTCTAATACAACGAAAAGCTTTCTTCCCCCCCTCCTCCTCCTCTCCACCAGCATAACCTATTCTCAGCTTTTATCATTTCGTCTGGAAAATGATCTGAAGAAATGAAAGAGTTTCATATAAAAAATCTTCAAAACGTCCTATGCGCCAGAAGCATTCAGCAGCTTTTCTTCACAACGAACAATCTGAACAGCAGTGTAGATGGTGGATGGGAGATGCAAAAGGAATAACGCCTGTTATAGAGTCAGATTTGTTCTTCCAGACGGTCCTAGATTTTTTTATCACAACAGGATTGAGCAGGCGGAACAAGATGTTGGTATCTTGTCCATTAAGCCAACACCAACACCGGTAGGATAGATTACAGGTGACAATAGGTCAAGAAAAGAAAACCGGAGATGTTTTTGCCGTAGGAGAAAAATGTAACTTTATGTTCAGTCTTTTTGGTCCGCATCATGGTTGCTAATAAATTGATCGACTTTGGTATGAGACACCGGGGTAACTGCACAGAGCACTCCCTAATTGTCGACCATTCCTGGAGAACCGGGTCGTGCGTACGCCAGATCTCTAAATCCTCATCTTGTAGATGTGAAAGCCTCAATGCCCCTTATTCTGTGGATTTTAATTGCAAGTACCTGAACTTTCAATGCGGATCGCAGACCTCGGAATTTGCGGCATCATAAAATTTTCATTTCTGGCTGCGTCTCATCTTTGCTGTGCTGTGCTACCTACTGCGTTCTGCCTTGCTGGAGTTCACACTGTAATAGCGGACTTGCAGACAAGATCTATATCAGTATTCGTCTTGAGTACAAAGCTTGGTTCGATGCATTAAACCAGCGGACCCTTTGCCTTGTTGTAAAAACATTGGGTCCATTGTTAGATTTATTTTTCGATAGTTAGAAGAGTAAGAATACGTTTTTCAGGGTTGCCTGTATTGTTTAGTTCTTCTCGAATTGCTTGATTTCGGCTTTGACCCAGGAGAGGTAAGGCTTGATAAATGTGTAGTATTGGTAGGCGCCCTTGACACCACACATATTTTCGCCGACGCCATGGCTGACAATCCCAACCACACGCAACTTCTCACCGGAGCCAGTGTACAAAGGTCCACCGGAATCGCCGCCGCAAACTGCATGGCCCAGGGGAGTATCCGTGGTACAAAACTGCGTCTTCTTCTGAAAATTGGCTTTGTAGGCCTTGCATGTCTGCGTACCTCCGACATTCAAGCGAACCTTACGAAGGACGTCGGTTTCGGTACCTCTAGTGTCAATATCTTTAGGCAAACATACCGGTTTGAGTGTTACGTCTGAGTGGCCCGAATGCATATCAACCGCATTTGTTCATATTCATGTGCAAGCATCAAACGATTGTGAACTTTACAGCCAAAGCCGGCAGCCATGATCTTGCTGTTCGCCTCAGGGTACTTGCTGCCAATTTGTGCGAAAGGGCCATTGGCCTTCTTGGAAAGGAAGACTAGGCCAATGTCGTTGACGTTCAATGTTCCGTTGTATTGCGGATGAGGCACGTACTCGGCGACCTCGGTGGAGTTGCCGACCTTATACACGGTGCCACCGACTATAATGCCGGTACGGGATCGCTACAGGGATATGATGATCATCATCATCAATTACCGTAGAATATCATTGTAAGAGCAGCAAGCGCATAAGTCACATCTACAAGGACAATAATTTACGTTTCTCAGACAGTGAGCAGCTGTTTCGAAGTTAATAATATAGAGTTAACGCACTGACCAGCTACCTCCTATACCATAAGTTGATGTCAAAGGCCATCAAGCAGCTTACCAGTCATGATAGTTTGAGGCCCAATGAGGAAGCCGGTACAGGGACTGAAGCGGCTCACAAACTGTGCGATGAATGGCAGTTCGCCTTCCTGGCCAGGCTCGCCACCGACGATTCTCTTCTCTAGGACGGGCGAGGCCGAAGACGTGGCTGCGAATGCGAGGGAAACGATGAGCGCTATAATGGATGGAATGTGCATGTTTGAAATGAAAGTGAAGGAAAAACGAATGTGCGTTGGAAGAAGAGACGATCGTATATCCGGACTAAAAGAGAGAGAGAAGAAGAAGAAGAAGAAGAAGAAGAAGAGGATGAAAGAGGACAGTGGAGCAAGTGATGTGTTATTTAAAACGACCTTGACCTGATGCCGGATGCGTACCTTTGAAAGGTACGTTGGCGTCCGACTCTACATAAACCTGGGCTGAATAATTTCTGGTCCGCGTATATAGCCTACTAGGGTCTTGCTACAGGTGCGTTTCCGCTAAAAATATACAAGACAGTATCGAAAATAGATCACTTTGGTACCCAGGAAGTTCCCTGGCGTCGAACGATGTGTCGACAGGCGTGTGCGTGAGAACTCGTCATTACGCAATGGCGGTCATCGATGCGAATAAGGGGTCTGGTGAGCTCCTCGAATTCCGCCCCGAATTCCTCGTGTAGTACATGAGTACATGTGTACAGGAACGCCCGCCCAGTAGCCCAATTATATCCCTGCGCTGCAGCGCACCACTCGTCCGTTATCGATACATCTCAACGTGGGCATGGACAAACTCATTTAGCAGATCCCCACTCTTTCTCCTTCTATGCCCTTAAGTAGAATCTCAAACTTGCAGATTCCTGCTCGCTCAGCCCTTAAAGAGCTACAAAGAGATATGCGGGAGCTCCTCAGGATGGCTCCACCATACTCCCGTACAGACTTGGACGCCGAACTTTCAGTTAGCTTCACGATGTATCATGGATATCAAGAGTGAGCAATAAATCGTAATCATGGCTTTACTGCAGGATAAACGGAGGAAGGGATTAATCGCTGACCGCATGACCAGTGGTTAAATGGCAAATAGGGGTCGTGTAGAACATTGGTAAAGAACCCTTGATGACAGTGGTAAACAAAATGGTCAGGCTACCACCTTTGTCAGCCCTTTTTTCCTACATGGATGACGGATACTACCACCACCACTGGTCTTCAGGGGTAAAGGTTTCTACATTAAAGAGGAATCCGCATCTTTTTTTTTTTTTTACAACTCTTCATCTCTTTCATCCTCATTCATCGCTTTTGTTCACACCACGACAGCACCGCACAGCAGTGGAGACGGTTCCCTATTGGACGCCACCAAATCAACTCAGAACTCAAGACGCGTCTCTCATACTCCGCCCTATCACACATTTCCTTCCACCTTCACTACACCTCCCATCCTTCGATCCGATTCGATATCTTAACACAGCTGCTTCAGAACACTACCATGCGGATCCAGTGGACAGACCTAAAGACCTTTGATATCATTGGATCAGGTTCTTTCGGGAGGGTCTTTCACGGAGAGTTGCTTGGGACCGAGGTCGCGATCAAGGAATGTGTCCGCTCCAATTCCAGAGCCTTTGACGAAAAGTACTTTAGACGTGAGGTTGATATCCTCAAAGAGTCTAGGCATCCCAACATTGTGCAGGTCAGTGCCGTATGTCTATTCCTGTACATTGTTATGTTCAATTGAAGACCCTCTGTAGACACAACTGACACTAAAGAACGCCATGTTTATGTAGTTCATGGGAATCTGCAAGCGCAAGAAACGAGTTTATATTATCACGGAGTTCTTGCCTCTTGGAAACTTGCGCCGTGTAAGTGCATCTGCATGCTTGCTTATCTTTTTTTTTTTTTTTTTTTTTTTTTTTTTTCATCCCACGGTGTTTGCCATGTCTTTCTAATGCGCGTACTTGCCCTCTGCCATGGTCATCTCAACACACAACAGTGGATTCAGGACGAAACGAAAGAGTTTGGATGGGATACGCGGATCAGTTTTGCCATCGACATCTCTCTGGCCCTGGCATACCTGCACCATAAGAACATTATCCACAGGTAATCCGCTTCGAAGAAGAAACAATCGATAAACAATGCAATCATTACATCTTTTTTTCAAAGAGCTCCAAGGGAAACATTTTGATGCAGGGGAAATACACGGGAATTAAAACCTACTTACCCCTATTTTTTCCAACTTCGCGGCTGAGTCCCATGAACAACTCGATTGGCGCTAAGCAGAAAGCCTAACAGCCCACCATTTGTTTGTGTATCGACACTTGTGTTGTAATAGGGACTTGAAGGGCGAGAATCTGCTTATTTCAGAAAACATGCGAATCAAGGTATGGAGGTCAAAGGCATGGATGGCACAGCCAAAATGCAAGCTGAGGATTCTGACTGGACGCTAATTTGATACAAGGACAATAGGTGTGCGACTTTGGATTCAGTCGAGTGGAAGCCAAGGACGACAACGAGATGCGTAGGATCAGCTATTGCGGGACAGACGGATACATGGTAAGTAACGAAGCGAGTGCTTCCAGAATGAATCCGGACACATCATTCCTGTGCTTAAAACCGCCCCCCTCTGTTTATTTGCCATGGGTATGGACATCATAGGCACCAGAGATTTTGCTGGGAGAGGATTTTGACTGCAGCGTCGACGTCTTCTCGTTCGGGATCGTTCTTGCAGAGATGATGGCCCGTCATGTGGTGGACCCTCAGCACTTTCAGCGTCTTAGCCCCGACTTTAGTGTTTCCTCGGATGAGATCCTCTTCCGTGCTCAGGAAGGCTGTCCAGTGGAACTCGGCGAGCTGGCGATTCATTGCGTCCAACCTCAACCACGAAATCGGCCAAAATTGCGTCAAATCGTTGAACGACTCACAGCAATCGAAAACGTCGATATCCATGTGGGTACTACTCTGGTCGTTGCACCCTCGGTCGCCAGGGCGGCCCGAAATATAATGAGGAATAAGGACGTAGAGGCCAGGAAACTCCAGCAACAGCAACAAAAGGAACTTGGCCGTATGGATATGTGCCCTATAGGCCTACAACCTCACCAGGCATACCTGGAGGAGAGCTCAAGTATCCGTGGAGTGGCCAACACTTGGAGGATGACGGATGAAGAAAATGCGTCTTCGCTGAGGGCAGAGAGTTCGGTCGTCGGATCGCAGAGCACCTTCAAAGGCAGGCGTTGGGCGAAAGATGGAAGTTCAGCCATACCCTTAGTTCTTGAGGCTCAGCGTCGTGCAAGGGATCAGAGCAATAATGATGATGACCACGATCAATCCATGCCTGGGCGGGACGACTCATATGGAGGCGATACAGAAGACGCATTTAGGATGCCGCTCTGGGACAGCATCAACTCTCCACAAAACCAGCAGCAGCTGAGAGAATGGAACGAGTCCGAGTCAGTCCGTATTTCAACCGTCGATGGCACACCTAGTCTTCAATCTTGGGACCAGGAGCATCATCGGAATGTAGGCGACGACGAATTATCTCAGCTCAGCAGCATACAGATCGGACTCCACGATAGGGACGACGAAGACGATAACTACAGCTTTGGAAGTGGTGCTTCCAGCGACGAGGACGACGATTATTTATACGACGACGACAACGATCGAGAGACGGAGAGTCGGATTCATGGGCAACCCATGAGCGCATATGAGCTGAGTAGCGACAGCGGCGATTCCTTATCCTCGGCCTCTCTGACAGAAAGTGTTGTTTTGGCATTGGACACCCTGGAAATACCTGACCACCTTACGAAGAATGCCCTACAGAGACCTTTGGATACCACATCTCCCGAAAACAGCCAGGTGCGCGCACCAGAGGTGATGCAGGGTGTTGAAGGAGCAGCTGCACGCCCCTTGAATGGTGAGAGTAAAACCACCGTCTTCAGGAAGCCGAGTCTGATCTCACGACTATTGCCACCGATTCCAATCTCGGAAAACCCATGGACGTCTGATACGGCTCTCAACGGCGATCTTGCACATGTAGAAAAGAGCGTTGGTTTGCCCCGTGCCACCACTCAATATGCTAACGATTCTATATCGAAGGAGACGCCATTACTTCTTGAGGACACATCTGAGCCTCCAGCGCCCCCTTCAAAGTCTAGCCTCTTGCTCCGGACAGGCACCCTCAAGTCAGCTCCACAGCCTAAATCTGTCGCCGATCTGGCATCTCTAGGCAAGAGGGAACTAAACAACTCGGCAACAACACAAAGCTCAGCGGGCATCTCACTTCCAACATCCGAGCAATCATCATTATCCGCACTGGACTCCGCACCAACATCAACTGCCACTTCAGAATCGTCCTCGTCTTCAGTTTCCTCTTCCTCTTCGACAACTGGTGACCTGGTTCAGAAACTCGATGGCGTTAACCAAAAAAATACCTTTCCACAAAGGGGATTCGGTCTGATCCGAGGGATGTCAGATAGTGTTCTAGAGGGCACTTCGCTTGCACTCGAATCCGGGGGCACAATTACCAGCAACCTGATCGCGGCTATGAATGCCAAGACCTGGACGAACGGATGGATCGGGCAGTATACTCAACAGGAGGATTCAATCGGAAGGCCACCGCTTAAGAAACATACGTCTCTGAAGGAGGGGAAGCAGCAGCAGGCGATGATGATAAGCAAAGCGGGGATCTCGAACTTGGATGAATTCGTGCAGGAGGAAGATGATGAGCCGACAGAACAGAGAGAAAAGCAGGAGCCGTATCAGGTGGAGCCGATGGCGGCGGTGAGGAGACGGGCGACAAAAACACTCACGGGATTTCCACACCGGTTTTCGTTGGTGGTATTTTCAACGCAACTGCTGCCAAAGTGTGATGTCTGCCATAAGAGACTGGGAGTCCTACCAGGGTGGTCGGCCAAGCATCTTGAGTGCGATGGTAAGTGGAGTATAGCTATCGTCTTTATTGTTGATATGGTTTTTGTTCATATTCTTGAGCTAACACTTTCATGCTATGGCCAATTTGCTAGATTGTGGATACAAAACGCATCCAAAGTGCGTGCCCAATGTGGTCAAGTGCTGCACTTCTGCGAGAAAGTCTGGCGTGTGGGATATTCCAGTCTAGTTGACGGGTCCAAAGGAAGAACCAACACGTTGTGTGATAATGGCATTTGTAGAGCATTTATAATAAGGATAAAAAAAGAAATCAACCACTTGCTAGAAAAAAGAATAATAAAGAGAAAAGACGCCCTATATGGCCTCCCAATGCTCTTCACCTGGTGCGAGCTCGCGCTTAGATGTGTCGACAGTGATCCGACCCTTCATGTCCATTGCAGCCGAATCCGTTGTGGACGGCAACCCTGCGTTATTCAGTTCGACGGTCTCTAGTTCTACAAATCCCCTTGGATCCTTCGGCAGCCAGATTGGCATACCTTGTACCCAGAAGGCTGGATTCACGTACGAAAAGGTATCGGGAACAACCTTCTCAGACGCGGGATCGGACACAGACAGCAGACTGTTATTCGCGCCCAGAACTTGGAGGCTGGAGCTAGCATCGACGCCATCGTAATCGGGTCCTTGACGGACTGACAAGCCATGGTGTGATGGTGCCGAAGGTGCCTTTGCGGGGGTGGCAGTGGAGGGCGAATATTCTGTGGTGTCCTCGATGCGGATTGATGGAAGAGGGGATTGATTGGAGTACTGAGAGCGAGGTAAGACAGCGGATCCTTGGCGGCGACGTCCACTCTCGGGCACAGATGTATCCACTCCAGATGAATTGGGTAGGTCGGGTATGTAGAGCTCTCGGGTTTCGGGTCCCAATTGAGGTGAAGAGGGGTCTTTGTAGGGAACCTTTTCTTGGAATGACTCTTGCGCTGGAATGGGGTTGATCTTTTCGGTAATGCTTGCCTGTTCCGAAGCAGTATCATCGACATTCACGGCCGTTGCTCCCGCAGGAGCAGCAAGAGCGCGAGTGCGTGAAGTGGAATTGACACTACCATCTGGCATGCCTGAGGCACTGGGCGCATCGAGGTGGCTTCCGCCCATGGCCACGCGAAGGTTCCGAGTGTCAAAGGCCTCTACAGGAAGGTACTGGATAAGGGGCTTGAAGACGCGGTTGCGACTGATGATGATGGTGGTCAGACTGGCGACAAGGAGGATAAACGCCACGATAGACTGACCGATGGCCTTTTGGATGATAAAGAGGCCGAGCATGACAAGCTCAAAGATTATGACGCCAATGTAGATCTGGTCTACGATGCGAGGGAAAATAAGACCGCCCGAGTCGAAGGGCTGTCGGTAGACGTACAGGAACATGTAACGGAATGCTAAGTAGTTGAGTCCAAAGTAAATGACCATGAATGGTAGGATAATCGGCTGGATAGTCGAGTAGAGCAGGCCTATTGGCAGATCAAAAGAACAGGTTGAGGTATCAGCGATCAATTGCGTATCCCAGATGAATGGGTAAATCTTTTTTTTTTTTTTTTTTTTTTTTTTTTTTTTGGAGAGGCGGGGAAGGGATACTTACCGATCGAAAAAGCGATGGTGTGGACGGGGATCGTCATCCCCCAGTCAACGGAGCCCATGTTAGTCTCGGTTGCAAACATCTTGCGCGGGGTCGAGGTCAGCTTCTTCTTGAGGATGTACGTGATCAATGGTCCAATCTGGAGTAGCATCATTGGGACATGAATCAGAGATGTCAAAATAAATGTCAGGAAGAAGGTCGAGGCCTGGGGAAGAGTCGACGCGAGCATGGTCATGATATTGTTGGGGTTTTCCTTGATGGCCTCCACGGCGGCAAAAATGCCGTTCGCGAGTGTCGTAACCAGCAAGACGTGGACCACCTATGCAAATCAAAGGCAGTCTGATGTTTAATACCATTGTAGCAATAATGTAGGGTCGCAAAGATTGGAGAGTGCATCGAAGACGTACACTGAACCAGTGATAAGAGGTGACGACCGAGAGTGTCTTCCTTGTGCTCAAAACCTCCCCTCCGTAATGCGCCAGTCCTAAGTGTATTAATATGGAATGATAGAATGATCAGCACCACGCTGCACCTGCTTATCAAAGCCAGGCAGAGTACCAGAAAGAATTGTTCTTACTGTAAAGTATAATGGGCAGGAGCATCATCAGGAGAGCCAAGCCAATGGGCGGCAAAATGCCCTGGATGATACCCACCACGAACGTAGGAAGACTATACACTCCGCTCAGGAAAGGCGCAAACTCCACAATCGCATCCAGCTTAGCAATGGACGCCACAAATGCCACAGGGATCGCCCAGGTCAAAATCAGCGCTGCTGCCAGCGATGCTGTAATTGTCCTCCGGATGGTCCTGGTCTTGAGTCCGAGGTTTAGATTGTCCCAGAGCACATCTTTGGGGTGGACCTCCAGATGACGAGGGCCCATTGTCAAAATTTTTCGATGGATAACAGACTGCGCGGCAAGATGGGCACCCAGTTGGTGGTTGAATTGGATAAATGCTGCCCGCATCCTGCCTTTAGCCACACCATCATGCATGGCTGCCATACCCGCCTGCTGCCTCGCTAGTATAGAAGAATTCATACTCGACAACTCCGATCGATATGTCTGGATTGAATCCACCTTCTCTGCTCCGCAACAGCTGGCGAACAGCGACATGGGAAACTTAGCGGGCCGATGGCGCGGTCGAGACTCTTGTGGGAATGACCCATGAGGATTGGAGGACTCCTGTTGGTGTTGTCGTTGGTCTTGCTGGTGATTGTCTCCAGATTCGCCGCTCAACGGGTTGGTAGAGGAGTACGACCCGCGCCGACCGCGCTTCAGATGATGCTTCAGTTTTAATTTGATCAGTTTGCATTCTGCAGCCTCGAGTTTGTTAGTGATGTTGACTCGTTTGGAAATGTCCTTCTCCAGATCTGTGGCCGCATAGGCGAGCCAGATACGCCTCACACCCCCAGAAAAGGTGCCAAAGATATTGTGGAGGTTCTGGATATCGTTCTCGCCTTTTGGGACGCCGCAGACAAGGATCGTAGTTGCCTGTAGGGTCTGGGTGTGTTGGTCACTCATGAGGTAATTCTGTCGACGAATGATGTACTGCCTAATGGTATATACACCCAGGGCAATTGTCGCTCCTACGACCGTTTGACGTAAATAAGAACTCATAGAGTGTGAGGGGCTATTCCTGCTTCTATGTTATAATGTTATAAAGTTGAAAAGTGCAACGATCTCTCACCACAGAACAGCACCGTCATGACCACATGCGCCCAAAGTCTTTGCTGGTCCGCGATATTTGCGATCGTTAGCTGGTTCAGACCAGCGAGTCCGAGTTGGTTTGAAGAATTGAGCGGGATCAAAACCGGGATCGCCAAGAAAGAGAACCCAAGGAAGAGGAAGAAGGACTTGTTCAAGAACTCGAGGAACATGAAGGCATCGAGGCCGCAATGCTGTATGAAATCGAGCTCGCCTTGTTTGGGTGATCCAAAGACCCAGCCGAGTATTCCCCCGACCGAGCCATTGACTCGCTCGCGCTGGGGACCTATGTAGGTCTTTGGGGCGTAGACGCGCGGGAAGCGCGTACGTACGAGCGCAAAGGCGACAAAGAGCCCTGCAGAGACAGCGGTGGTGAAGATGACTGAGGAGAGGAACGTTGACACGGAAGCATTTGTGCTTTGCGTGCTCGCCATGTTGATTCCGCAGAGGTGGTTGCCAGCAAAACTGGTCGGTAGCTTCTTCTCACAGCGTGGATCCTGAAACGGCTGTAGTTTCTGTTAACAAATGAAGCTGCGTGGCGGGAAGTGTAGGACGAAATGGGCTGTCTGCAGGGGCTTCAGCGAACTTTAATCAGTGACGGATGATGGGGCGATCTGAGGGAGGGGAAGAAGAGGCGGAAGGGTGGGGGGAGGGCCCTCAGTCCTGAGTGTTCAGTGGTGACATTCTACCGAAATAGAACGCGCGGGTCCAGGGAAGGGGTGATGACTTGTCTAGCATAAGTCAAAGAAGATTTGGATCCCCTCCTTTGGTCAAGTTTGGGATTGTTGACCGCGCCAGGAATGAGGCTGCTCTCCAGCGCAAGAAAAAGGAGGCGACACAAAGTGCGCTCCAGGGATTGCTAAGCAGCGAGCAAGCGAATCAAGCTGTGGCGTTTTGGAAAAAAAAAAAACCGCCAGTGACTCTGGAATAACTAGTGTTGCGGTGTCCTCATGCCCTGGTCATACGAGGGCATTTGATACGGCCAGGGTGCAGTTGCTCATGCAGGGCCTTCCGGAAAAGGCCAAAGAGGATCGTTGCAGCGCGTCATTCCCCGCGTTGTATGTGTATGTGGGTACGGCATCATAGACTCATCGACATACCCGGCATGGCGCTTTTGTCAACATGGTTCCCGGGAAACGAGAAAAGACTATGCGGTTTTGCGGTACCGAGTGGAATTGGAATGAAATCAAGTCAGATCAGAGTTCTGCGTGTGTAGCCCCGAGCTGTTGGCCCCCGTGCTGATCGGACCTGGTTGTCTGTGTTCGGGTTGATGTCTGTGCGCATTCCAATTGAATGAAACCTCATCGTAACACCATGGTGTCGAAGCAAAGCATGGTAGGCCTATGTCAGAAAAGGGAGCCTAATGCCATATTCCACTTTCTAACTGACTTGACATCCCCCCTTCCATTCCTTGTCCACATCAATTTCCGGAGTTGAAACCAGCTGCTGGCTATAGCTCTTCAACGCCCCTCTTTTATCATCATATCATGCTAACTCCATTGCTGTGGCCTTTTTTACTGGAACGTCCTTCGTCCCTTTGACAGGGACTATGGACGCGAACAAAAACATGAGCGAGAGCGAATATGTGTAAAGCTGTCTATAAGGGGTCTTGGCTTCATTCAGCCTACTGTTGCCCACCTAATTCCCTCTCATATGCCCAGATAGATCTACACCTACTCGGGGTTTGCTCAACGTGCACCCTCTCTTTTCAGTTCGAAATATTGATTATGCATCGCACTGTTCTTTTTTTGATCAAGGCCACTGTTACCCTTGGTGCCACTGCCCGCCAGACCCATGACACGGCTGTCGCTATTCAGTCGCCGAATTTTATCGCAGTGCGTAATCTCGATATCTGCATCGTCGGTAGCGACTCTGTTTCTCGTGGATTCACCACTGTTGCCTCAGCCATCGCCTTGATGCTCACGCAAAGCAGGAGCACAAATCCATCTCCATAGCCCTATACACCACGACTACCAGGCGTTTGAGACCTACTTGTATGAGGAGACCATATGGATAAATCAAACAGGATGATTCCTCCTGTTAGAGCTAATGCTCAGATTGCTCAGAAGCGTGGACGCAATGTCCGTACGAACGCCCATGTATTTTGGCCACATTGTTGACAGCAATAACCATGTGAAGGCTACTCATATCAATTTCAACGCGGCTCATCAGGACAAGGCTGTGGTTTAGAGCAAGGTCAGGAATTGTTGCAGTACATAAATATATATATTGAATGTGGTTGGGTCTAGAAGCGATGGTAGCTATGATGTTAGACTATTTTTTTCTCTGATTCTTTGCCTATGCAAGCGACGATGACGAAGACGAGGAAGAGAACAACATGAGCAGCGCACACGTCATGGATGATGGCAAGAGCGGGAGAACTTCTGGAGTTGTTCATTTGGTTGAAAAGAGCAAGGGTGCTCCAAGGGACGAGAAAAAAACACTCATCTGCGAATTGCAGAACGACGGCCACGAAGGGAATCTCGGCGGTTGGAGACCTCGTTGGATCACTATCCCTGATGGTCTAATGTTTAAGTTCATAGCATTGAAATGCTGTCTATGCCCTATAATTCTCTAACATTCTCAATACCCTAATGAAGCGGCCAGGCGCAATCCTTTGGAGACGCTTGTACGGTAGCATTATGTTGTTTTATTGGATATGATGTCTATTGGGAATGAACGATGGATTTGGGGATAGGAGTGAAGATAGGATCTCGCATGCTGCTAGAATATCAATAGATAACGCTTGGTTGATGTCCGATTCTGACTGACAGCCCTGTTCAAATCTCTAGAGCAACATTTGGCCAGCACAAATAACTGCCGCCGCCACAGCAACTGTCACGCTCGTCAAGGCCCTCGCTGGGGTTGAGCCCCCAGTTTTCGCAGTACCTGTGGGAGTCGCACTAGCTCCAGGGCTGACCGCGCTATTACCAACGGTAGTATTGCTCGCATTATTGACACCGGTCTTTGCACCGTTTAAGGTCGCCAATGTGATATTTTTCTCCCTGTAGGGATGCGGATCATTCACGCATGCGGCCACGGGCATGGTCTTCCAGGTCTTCTGAAGCTTGGGCAGGTTCGTGATTGCAGCATTGACCGTGTTCTGGTACAACTCATGCTCAAGGCAGACATGACCTGTGGTGTCCTGGGGGGCCTTAGCAATCCAGGCGTCGAACGCGGAGTTGACAGACTGCATGGAGAGTTTGCCGCCGGGGGCCATCTCCCAATCGTTGGTATCAAGGTCCCAGATGACGGAGGTGTAGCCCATTTGGGTCAAGAGGCCGCGGATGCGGTTGTCGATGTCACCATAGGGGGGCTGTTTTTAATTGAAACAATGTTGAAGGCGTTAGCAACTGGTGCAGGTTATCTTCTCCTTGCAATGTGTATCGGAAGCAGTGCTCACAAGGGGCGCATGCGTTTGGACCCCAAATGGATAAAAATGGCTGAATTGAGAACAGTTGGACACCCAAAAAGCAACATTTCTGTGGACTGGGCTCTTATCTTCCCTCTCCAATTGTCCGCCTCATTGCGGGTGAATAGTGAACTAGCCTAAGGCAACGGATTATTGTTCTTGCATCTCTGCATGCAACTCCGTATCCTTTATCGAGCACAATAAAGTGGCAAGGCAAGAACAAGACCGTTATTTTGGATTAGGTGCTTAAAGAGGACTTACGCGGAAGTAGGTGGGAGTGACACCGCAGAGTTCCTTGATGGCCATCTCTGTGTACTTGACCTCGGCAACAAATTGCTCATTGGTGAGACTAGTTGAGTAGTGGTGCGACCAAGTGTGGACTGCAATTTGATGGCCCGCACCGCAGGCACGACGAGCCGACTGCCAGTTGGTCAACACGTTGGAGCCGATGTAGAACAGTGTCGCCTTTTGGTTGGTCTTGTCCAAAAAGTCGTACAGCTGTGGACTAAACTCTGTGGGACCATCATCGTAGGACAGACCCCAGACGCCGACAGGGCAGGTGGTGATGTCCTTGTTGATGCAGTTATCCACACTCCAGTCGCAAGCGCTCGCTGGGATTGAGTTAGGGG
The DNA here is from genome assembly GCF_025024155.1 of Gamsiella multidivaricata. Classification (NCBI taxonomy): domain Eukaryota; kingdom Fungi; phylum Mortierellomycota; class Mortierellomycetes; order Mortierellales; family Mortierellaceae; genus Gamsiella; species Gamsiella multidivaricata. The sequence goes on from NW_026251808.1 coordinate 90,371, forward strand.
ATACAATTGTTCCCCCGGAAGTGACCTTGACCACAGGAATATCAGGGACGGCGGTCAAGTTAAGCTCGGACATCCATTTGGCAACCTGAGGGGAGCTTGTGGCCGCGATCGCGAAGGTCGGAGGGTAAGAGCCAGCAAAGGTTCCGTTGAAAGGAGGGAGAGGGATGAGAGGCGCTGGAATGGGAGTGCTGGAGGGTGTAGGGGCAGGTGCTGTGGCTGCGCTTGCGAGCGCGACCATGATCGAGGCCAGAGAGAGTTGCTTGGCGAGCATGGCTGAAGTCAGGGCAAGTGTAAAAGGACGGAAGGATTGTTAGCTGAGTAGCAGACGGAGATGAGGGTTGGTAAGGCGGTTGGAAAGGGAGAACTGAGGGAATCGAGCAGAGAATATAGAAGCAGGGGAAAGACCCGTTGTTAAATAGCGAGCATCGGCAAAACTACAAACCAACAGGAAATCATATTTGAACGTATTTTTGATTGTCATTTACACTGGTGCCTGCGCATGCTCGATAAAAAGTACGCTGTCTCACTAAAAACTCATGTTGCAAGACACGCCTTGCTGACCAAGTCTAAAGTGTAAGATACTGTAAACAAGTAGAAACCTCGAGACAAGGTGAAGGGTTAGGATTTAAGTCCAGAGTTGCACAAAATATGGTAAAGAGAGAGGATGCCACTGTCAGAGAACATCTGCACGTTTAAGCGACTGTTCTTTCACTCGTCATTTCCTTCTCAAGTCCTCCTTTCCCGAGAACGTTTCCATTCAAAAGTAGTAGAACCATGATGAAAACCTGTCCAAGATGAGGAACATGAGTAGCGGATTCGAGCCTACGTGACATTCACGATACTAGGGGCCCCCTCTTGGTTCGATAAGTCAACTAGGAGTGCGCTACCTTCTGCGGAGGCACGTCCTAGTGTGCTTTGAGGGCGTCAAGTACGTCAAGAACGATGGAAGCGTTGTGAGCTTCATGACAGATGACGATGACGAAGAGTAAGTTTGTCCAGACTATAGTATTTATTTGCCATTGGCATTTATGAATAGCTAGAGCTAAACGGTTTCTGGCTGTAGCCTTGCTTATTTAATAGGTATACATACCTTGGAGAACCAATTACCATCCAGGGATCGCTCTCGAGGTGGCGATGAAGGATGCTGATCTTACTGGTGAACGAGTGCGAAGTGCTCAGAGGGCTTCTGAATCACTTCAAAACGTTCAGCAACGATTTACAATCCTCCTCCAGACGGCAGGGCTTCAGCATCACCTCACTAAGGCTGGGCCCAAGGTCATTGATATTTCTTTGGGACACGCTTATTGAAGGCTCTATATATAACAGTTTGCTTTTCTGAGTACAAATTTGCGCAAAATTGTTGTATATGATCGGAATGACGGCCGGAGTTGATTATCACCAAAGAGCACACCATGGATTGTGTCAATTGAGCACAGATATTCTGCAGTCGTCTGTCTACGGGAGCAATGCCGCAACATACTTCAAAAAAAGGGAAAGAAAATCCATTTGGACATGTAGATTTGAAAGTGAGTTTATAAGCGAAACCACTTCCAGATGTTGATGCAGGATAAGGTTGCCACTAAAAATGCGCTTATCTCTATTTTCAATCGTACAAGTTTGAAGCTGGCGATATTTCCTTATTTTCGCCCGTCGAAGCTGGGCGAGTGCTCTATCGTTCAGACATCCTACATCGCATCCACCATGAGCTACATACCGTATTGTACAACAGTGTACGTGCTGTAGTCAAGAAACGGTTCCGCAAACAGACGTTGATGTACAAATAAGATTCTCAGTATCGTGAACTCTATCCTACATTAAAAAATGGTTTCGCAAACTGGCTATTATGACTATCATCTCAATTATGAGGTCGGGATGACGAACGCTGTCGGCAGCCAACGTAAGTCCTCACTTCTGCGGAAAAGGATCAAGGCCCTGCTTCTACAAGGGATCGTCATTCCATAACGTGATCCATCAAATGTCTATCAGTCGTCAATGGCGATGGACCAAGGATTACACGAGACGACATAGTTACCTACGACGATGTCTACAACATATTCTATCAGATCAAGATTACGGAATCGCGCAGGGATGAAGACCCGGTAATATCATCAAACAAGTGGATGGTCGAGGTCGGGCAGCAAGGATATTTTACATGTTTCGACAAGCGAGGCGTGTATTACGGGTTCGCATCGCAGCTTATCAAACCTTACGGCGATGTGTTTTGCTTCGATGGCACACATGAAGTTTGCGGGTTTGTTGGCCTTACTTATCATCTTCAGCGCAATGCCTTGCCCCTCATTCACAACCACACAGCCACTGGTATTAATCGTGTGCACCCTTTGGATGGTTTAGACACAGAACGTATCTATACACCATTGTCGTCAAGAACCTTTCAACTGGGTCTGGTGTTCCAGTTGCTTTTCTTATCACCCAGAAGTCCAACCCAGCAGTTCTAAGTCGTTGATTGAAGGAGAAGTTGCGGTTGACTCTCTCTATAGATTTCGAGCCGGCGGTTGTAGTGACTGATCAAGGAAATGTGGAGATATCTGTCATCAAACAGTCGTTCTTCAGGGCCAGCCTTTTATTGTGTGTAGCACATTTTGAGAGTCTGGGAGCGCGTGATCAGCTTTGGTAGGCTGAACATTACTCATCAGTCTAAAGAGGATAAAGACAGGATATGTGAAGAGGTAAATGTTCTAGTAGACATAGCCTCGCTGCATGCTCCTCGCTACGAGATGGTTCGCTTTAATAAATTGCGTCGTTGTATACTCTTTGACAGATACGATCGAAGTTGAGGGATATCTTGTATGAAAGGGACACGGCATTAGCGAAGGAGAAGGTCCGACACTTCCAGGAGAAGTGGAAAGACTATGAAGAAGTTCTTGCCCATCAGGAAAAGAACTACTTCACAGAGGAAAGCATGCAGCGATAGACGGCATGCTATCGGCAAGATGTCTCGTACAGCAATATCAACACCAACAACTTCATCGAGTCGTGGTATCGCGCCCGCAAGTCGAACATCTTCAAGGACAATCGGAATCGACGAAACGATAAAGTCATCTATGTCCTCACTAAGACCGTGATTCCTCACTACCAGCGAGTCTCCATGCGACATTCTCTTCAAGTTGGGAGGATGACGCCAGATCAGCGAAGTGCACTCAAAGCTAGGAGCCGCACACTTGAGCACAAGCAACATATACAGATGCTCGGACACTGGGGCGACTTACTGATGACCACCGATAACCCGCATGTCCTCGGTGTGAGGTCGTTTACTGACGAGAATTGGTCATACCAGATTGCATTCAACCCAACAGGGCTCGACTGCTGCAAGAGCTGCTATTGTTCTTTCTTCTTCCAGCACAAGATGTGCTGTAAGCATATGTCTTTGGCAATGCTGGAGTTGCCAGGCGTCGTTTTTCAGAATCCAGAGTACTTTAAGACGCAAGATGATTTTGTAGCGCCGCAACTAGTACCAGGACTGGAGCCGGAGCAGGAGCTAGAGCCGAAGCCGATACTAGAGGCGGCACAGATGCCATCAGCGGAACTTAACGCTCGTGGACGCGTGCTGGAGATCGACATGATAGCGCATTATTACGAGAGGATTGGCCAACTGATGGCGATTCGTGATACCAATGTTCCCATTCTGTCGGACAAGCAACGTCGGATTGAGGAACATTTGGAGTGCGCGTATGATACTAGTAGCGAGTGCTTTGTCTTCGAAGGGTCCTATAATCCCAGGAAGAAGTGCCCTTGCCAGACAGAGCATTGGGCAATAAAGGTCTTTTATTCCGAGCACACATGGCGACCTTTTTTTTCACATGGAGAAATTTAAAGCCTGGACGCACAAATCCCACGTAAGATCGGAGGGGTGAGGCTCAATGCTCCACCGATGGCAGAAAAGCGTCCATGGCGACATCAAAAACGATCATAACAGGATGCTAATGAAGCTGTCGAAGAAATAGCCACCCTTCAGGGTTTAGAGTGATTTCAGCCTTTTCCGCCAAGTATTCATTGATATATTGATATATTCGCAAATGAAGCGTCCGGCGTTGAATTTAGGGATATAGTTGACATACGGCCTTGAAGAACGCGGGGATCATTTCGTTCAATTGGGGAGCTGCATGTCCTGCAAACTGGTAGCGCCCCCTTTTTTTACTGACCTCGCGCAGGGTTAGTCCAATTGGAAACAGTATGCGATTTTTTGTAAAGGATATAGCGGACGCGAGGAAAGGATGGACCGAGACTCGTCGTATCACTTTACGCAGGAATGCATAGCAATGCTTCCTAGCAAACATCGGTCGCCAGGCATTTGGCGTTACTACTACATAGTATTAAGGTTACTGAGTGGTTAAAGCGTGTGCGCGAGCGACTCAATGTCACTCATTTTTTATTAATCAAACGACACCGCCTCTCATTTGATCCTGTCTCTCACATTCTTTACATCAGTATATGACCAATATCTTTTGAGGGCTGGATTGCATGCTGAAAGCTGCTGAAGATCCGACTATTGTTATTTAACATGAAAAGATATTATGATAGCATTAGCGGCAATCTCTTAGCTTCTGGTAATAACGTGAGTCAGAACACATCATACCTTCATACCTTTGCTTGCAATAAGACAAGTATCGTTGCCAGAAGGGTGGCAATCGCTACAACGTCGGTGGGTGCGAAGTATTAATCCACTGAGAACATTATATGTTACTCGGTGGCTTAAGTAAATTAATAGGACTCGCTGGATCTAATTAAATACACGCGGTGGCAGCATGTTATATGGCTCTATGCCACAGTGGGAATGGTAAATCTGCCGAGGTTCTCAAGTAAGTAGATTCCTCTGCATTGAGCCTTAAGACGTATGTATGCGCCCCTACCATAAGCCACCTCCAGCAATGGGCAAACTGATTTCCAGAATCCAGCATGGCCTCCCCATATCGACATAACTTGTAGCGGTCCCAATTCACCTTGCGGCAGTCGTATCTCTGTCTTGGCCCTGTAATCTCTCCAAATAACAGAGACCGATCATGAAACTTAACTGAGATGTCCGGACGGTCTGCTTTGATGTCCTGTAGCCCTGTTCCTTGCAGTCGATGTTTGGGCTAAGAAGAACGAAGAGTTAGATGAGTTAGATTGCCCGTCATAGTTCAAATAATGCCTTAAGTGTGAAAGACATGTATGTCACTTACAACACGACCACTTGGCCGTCGGTGGACAATAGTTCCTTCACAACGTATGACACGTTATTGGCAACGAAGGTAGACTCCGATACATGAACATCTTCCTCTTGTGGAAGATGCTCAGGCCTAAGCCAAGTATAATATGAAGGATTAGCTGGAGTTCTGTGTGAGAAAGATGCTCGGACCAGTTTGTACGAATCTGCGCCTAGGCTTGACATTAACAAGGCCGTTTCAGCGTCATCGGCTGATCCTTGCAGTCAACTCCATCAAGGTAGAAAGCTAGCATGTGTGAACAAAATAAATCAATCTATCTCATCAATAAAAGGCCACTTAAACACCATTTCCTTACTCTAATAGCCATTTCTGGTAGACGAGCCGAGTGTTTTGATAGTTCCTTCAAGGTGGAGATGTTGAGGTGGTTCTGCATACGTTGCGTGGGTAACCAAGGCCAAAACACTCCAATCAGACACCTGTGCGTCGTTAAAAACCAGATGATTCTTTCTTTCACCTTCACCTCCCATACAAACAACAACACTCTTTCAGTTCACAAATCCATATCACTCCACAACATTGATGAAAATGCATTCCTTCCTCTACAGCAACGACACTGTTTCTGCTCACATCACCGAACCATACGTTAAAGGCGGGGATGAGACTCCAATTGGGCCGTCAGAGGATGTACGCGAAGACCTTCACTTTGAGTGTCACCGAAGCCACTCACGTCCAAACAGTCCGTATGTCTGGTACGACGATCCGACGCAAGAGTTGAATGTGGAGCGCGTATGGTATTCGTTCGAAGACACGATTGGAGATCATCCCGAGCGTCCCCAACGCGTCCTAGGCCGATTCAGCGCGGAGGTCGAGCTGAAGATCAAGGCGTACGTCGATCATGCCATCAAGAGAACGGAGAGGGCGATCAGGATGCTTCTGTGAGCACATGCGTTGTCAATCAGACATGGTGGTCATCAGTCTGAATTATATCGAGCGCATTGCCACACCAAACGAGGATCTGAACAAGTAGAATTGGAAGAGCGAGCGATGCGTTTGCGCTGCTGTCGGAATTTCTCCGATCGCCATTACGCGCAGTGTTGTATCAATTTGCAACAAGAGATTGAGCGATTAGAGGTACTCGTGACCGACTTGCGAGGGACGCTTGCACTGTTCGGTGATCCATCGGAGGCGGCAGAGAAACAATCAGAGCCGAACGACGAAGTGCAGGCTGGCGCTGAGCCAAGTTCTTCTCTACAGGCAATCAAGCGGAATTGCGAGGCGAACGGTGACAGTAGTGAAGTCAAGCCCAAGGCGCGTCGTAAAAGTATTTGACTAACTATTTTCAATAAAGCATTGTTTTTTACGCTCGTTAATTTCCATGCATTTAGTTGTCTCTTATGCAGTACGATATTCCGTGTATTTCGAGATCGTTTGCGCCGTGTGGATGACCAGACAGGGGTGTCTGTTGCCGTGTCATCGTATGCTCGCTTATTTGACTTTTGTTGCGCGGCATGATGCTCAGCTCAATAATCACTGATGCATCATCGTTCAATAAAATGATCTTCAGGTTCCCATGTATTTTCATCAGAGGAATAGCCCTTCTATTTGACCAAATATTCATTTGTGTTAGGCGTAATTATACTAGCCCTGTGGTCAACGTCTTTTTCTACTTCATAGATATCAGTGTCTTCAAAGTTGTCCAGCACAAGCTTGAGCTGAGACGCCTGCCGTTGTGACAACCACATTCTTGTGTCACAAGCGCGTGCTGATGGTCAGTGACCCGCGCGTCGACATAACCTTTTTTCGCTTATTAGCAGCAATGGCCGAGATGGCTTTAATTAGAGGCAGTAAGGGTCAGTGAGAGCTTAAATCCGTGAAAATGTTATTGCGAAATACGGACGGATAACTGCAGGGCTTATTGTGGCAAGTATGGAAACACAACATTGACATAGAACAAGTGTAGCACAAACTGGACGGCGAGCAAGATGTCGATGCAACATAAGAAATAAAGGAATGTGAGACCTCAACGCAATTAGGATTCTAACGCAACTAGTATCTTGACACAGTCAATATCTAAGCATCCAAGCATTTGCTGAGGCAGAGGAGGTTGAGAGCTGCAATTAGATATCATTGTCCTCGTGTGAACTTCATTATTTTTTCTTGTTCTGGGGAGCGCCTGGGTTTGAGAATGAAGAGGACTTCGAGGCTTTGGGATTTAGCGACGTAGCGGACCCTTTACGTTTAGAGCAGGACGCAAGAGGACTCGAAACAACATGAGAAGTCGACGGGCGACGTGAGTTCGAAGAAATAGGAGCCTGCGCTTTAGCCACGGGGATCATGTTTGGCACCGAGTAGAACGAAGGGCGACAGAGTTCAGTCTTCAATGGACCAGCAGGCTTACAGCCTTTGAGACATTCCAAATTGGCCAAAACTCGCGTCTTGAAAGAAAAAAAAGAGTCATTCTCGTAAATAAGGCATTCTGACTTACTGATGATTACAGTCATCTCTCAAAGAGTGAAGCCTTACCTACAGCCGCTCCAAAACCGGCAACATCGTGATCGCAAGTGGGAGCTCATTGGGTTTGGATGGGCTACGGAAACGCCTATGCTCCTTCACAATATACGTCGCTTCATGCTCCAGAGACATCCCCAAGACTCGCGCCTCGCAACCTATGGGTATCAAGTCAGTTAGCAATAAGAAAACAACAGGACTGATGATGAAATTCCAATCACTCACCTTGCACAAAAACCCCTGCAACTGTCACATCGTAACCGGCCTCGAGCAAGGAGTCTAAGGCACCCTTCATCATGTTCATCAATTTCACTTCGTCCTCAGTGACCAACTGCTTAGGCGCTCCCAATGGCTTCACCTCCATGAGGAGGAGATAAGCCTCTCAGGTGCCTAAGCTGAAGCTCACTGAGAAGTCAGGGAATTCACTCGGGCCGTCAATGCAGATCTTCGTTCCAGGGACGAACTGGTCCCCCCTCCACCGGTAGACAAGATGGTCTACCTGAGCAAAGGTCGCCAGGACCCAGGGCAGGACCACGTTCATTGTGAACGTGTCCTCATTGCCCTCCTTTTTGCCCTCATACACAGTAGACGATCAGAGCTGCCCCGACATCAAATGCGTTCTCAGAAAACGTCCTAAAATCGAATTCCTTAGAATCATCTCCGCGTCCAGAGCCGACAATGGCTGTGAGATGGCCGCAAAGCAGAAGGTCAAGAATTCTGGCGGGATTACCGACTCCTGTAGCGTCGCCGCACGTAGACAGGCGATGACGTGTGAGGGCAAGCATTGTGCCAGGGCCCCCTGAGTGAAGACGAAGTTGAGTTGGCTGTATGTATATGAAGATATCTTAACATTAGAAACGGAGCGATGATAGCAAATGTCAATGCCACATTGGTTCTGCACAAATACATGTCAACTTACAGGATCTCATCGCTTAACTTCAATGAGGCTTGATTTTGAACCATGGCCCGGCGCTGCTTCATCAGGATGGCTGAGATATTGAAGTCGTCTAGACGCCAGTGCTCACAGAAGAGCGTAGAAGACTTACAGCCTGGGCCAACCAGGCGGTCCAATTGGACCCCTACTGAAAGGAACTCCTCCGTCGTCTCCGCCGGCGTCTCCCCCGGCGAGTAAGAGCTGTCGCTCGAGGGAGGCGGAGGGTCGAAGGGGCCGAGCTGTTGGCGGGACGTCCTGACCGGGACTTTCATCCTCCCTTTGCTGTCGACGGCGACGTTGAGGGGCTCGTCATCGCTCTTCTCGGTCTCCTCTGCCCCCGCCGCCTCTGCCGTATCCTCTGTTGTGTCATCGGCCTCGTCGTTGTCAGCTGAGCCCATTCCTGAGCTCTCCTCGCCTTCGTAAAAATCTTTCACTGTCTTTCGTTTCTCTCGGACTTGATCCTGGATACCCTCTGTCTCCACAAGATCATTGAGGTCTGTATGGGAATCGACCTCCCAGAGGTCGTGTTCTGCTCTCCGAAAAGCCCTCTGAAGAACTGTTCGCCGCATTTGACGTAGCTCGTTGGATACATTGCTGATATCTTTGGGGACATCGGGTGAGCGTGCAATTACTCCAATGCACTTGTGATACTCAGAGGCAGCACTCTTCCCATTATATGAGCGAGTTGGTGAGGAAAGCAGCGCTTGCGAGTACAATCGTATGTCTCCCCAGACCGACGAATCATTTTCATAAAAGAACGCGTGCACTTTGTGCCGGTTGTGGCTCGCGAGATGATTTCTCTCCAGACGTGGCATGATGTCCTGATGTCCTGAAGCGCTGAAGAGTGGGTGTGGCAGGCGGAAGTGAAATTTCATCATAAGTCCCCAAGCTTTTTCCTCCATGATGACGCAGCACCATCTTTTCTCATTGCTAACCTTTGACCCTGTCCCCTTTGAAATCCCTGACAACCTCAACATCGCCAAGCATAAACTGATCGCCTGTGGGCTGTTGGGGTTCAAAGCTCGGAGCGATACCTTTTTCTTATTCCAACATCTCTTGATCGTGTCGGTCAATGCGCACAGATAATTCTAAAATTCCAAGCCACACAGGAATGAAAAAGATTTTGTGCGCGAAAATAACCCCATCTTCCTTTCATTAAGTAAGTACATTGCCAAGTGTTGATTGATTCTCACAGACACTGGAAGAGCTGCCTCGAGGTTTTGCTGGTTGGTCCTGTGCCATATGCTCAAAGTGATTAGAGGCACAGGACATGCGCTGAAACGCGGGTCCTCTAGCTTACTCGACGCCAAGTCATCGAGCCATGGATTGCGCTTAATACTACCCTATCACCTCGGCGTACCAGAACCATGATGCTCGCTTCATCGATGCCTGGTTCAACACCTGCTCGGATCGAGAATCCTCTGGTTGGAGATCCTGGGCGTGCGAGGCATCCCGTCTTCAACGAACGTGGATGGCCGTATTACCATAATGCCTCTGGCCCCGTAGGACCAGCATACTTGTGCAGTTTCTGTACAGCATGCTACCAGTCCTTTGGCTCCATGGTGCCGACTCCTTGAAACAACATTCCGAGCGTGCGTGATGACACAAGCTAACAATTTCCATCCTTCCAAGCGTGTGTAGGTCGGCCCTCCTCTTGGGGCCTCATTCTGTATTTTTCGCCTTGTGCGATAGTTGACAGAACGAGGTGTCAAGGGTTGAGGAGGGTCATCAATTTCAAGCATCAACAAGGCTGGTTCGTCACAGAATCATACGAACGATACTGGTTGGATGGGTCCTAGAGAGCTCTCCACCGATTGGCGATATGGACTCGCGCTATTTAAGGAAGTTGGAAGGACGCCCACGACTCTCTAGCAAATACGGAATAAAGGATAGAAAAACGACGTATATACATGTTTTTGCGCAATAACTGATTGACTGAGAACAGGTGCTCACGCGTGCATACTTGCCTGCTCTGGCATGAATGAAAAAGAGTGCTTTGACGTGTGCATGTATGCGCGTGGTTTTCATGGCACACTCGCGTCCTATTCCCAACTTCCAGCAACGGTGTAATCGTGGTCATTCTATTGCTTGCGCCGAAGGGCTTGTCAATCTATCCGAACGTGGGTGTTTTAAATGCTTGTGTCGGGAAAGGAAGAAAGAGAGATGGTCAACTCGATCGTCGACGGTTCTCAATAACTCATAGCATCACGCGTCTACAGCTCCTTTCAATCGTCTTCCAGACAAATTTCTACCGATCACGCCTTCGCACTCACTCTGGATCTCCAACAGACATGGTAACTAGGTTAACCAACCCGTTGTACTTTTCGTACACTGTATAATCAAACGTCCGAACTCGCTATCTGGTATGCTTCCGCGGCATGTTTGCACTCGCCGTCACTGCTACCCATCAACGTTAGAGTCAGAAGCTGGGGCAAATAACGGGGCCCGGTGTTCCATTAGCTCCAGTAGCGAGGAAGGTAATGACGCATCGCTTTCAATATGCATTAGGCAACGATTCAACATGGCCAATACCAGTCTTCAACATCCATTCAACAAGCGATAAACAAGAAAGGGGTAGGGCCTTATGTAGATCCTCATCCATCCTGCCCCATTGAGCCCTCAGCACAGGCTGTAAAGAAGCGCACGAATGCGTGCCATGTTTGGTCAGGCTCCAATGTGCACAGCCCTGCGATTTGCTGCGGGAGAACGAAGAACATTGCTGACTGGGCGTGGTTTCATCGACGCCAGGCGCGGGTTGGTTACCGAGTAGACGGGGTATGTTCCGTACCTGTCACCCGCCAGGCTTTAGAAACCGGCTCCGAAGCCAGAGGGGGTCTCAGAGAGGCGGTAGCTTCGGCTCTCTCCAATAGGGTTGGAGACTGGTCAGGCATCCACCCAAGAAGGAGCCAAGCCATTCTTGGACTGGACATATGGGCTAATTTCGATCCGAATAAGCGCATGGTGCTGCCTGTTAGACTGCAGCAGGCGATTTGTCCTCCTATCAACGGTCAATGCGGGGAAGGGTGTGGTCACCGTCTTGCGCCTGGCGACTATTTTTTATCTCTGCCTATCACTTATTCGCACTTCCTTCTTCACTGTTTTCTCCCGCCACCGCTTTCTTCTCCACTCCTTCTCACACCCCCATTTTTCTCCGTTCCACAACCATGAACGATCTCTTCATCGACCGCCACCCCTCGTGTGTGCACTCAACCATCCACCACAACATCATCTCCACGTCCAACCTCTCCTCCGCCGTCGGGTCCTCCTCCTGCTCCTGCGAGGAGTGTGCTCGCTACAAGCTACCTCCTCACTCCGAGCAGACCCCTGCCATCTCTGACCAGCTCCTCCAGCAGCAACAGCAGCGGACCATGAGCAGCACTGCCGAACAGGACGGGGACAGGACTGGCACCTCGGCCACCTCGCCTCCTTTGACCTATCTCATCAGACGATCCTCGGTCGTGAACACAACCGCATCACCAAAGATGCAGCCTGCGGGATTCGGGTTGGGAGGGTCGTCGTCCGGCTCTCAGAGGGCGAAGATGCAGCACCAGAGACGAGCCTCGGTCGATTTCCATAACCAAGAGAGGTCGTTCCAGCAGCACTCAACTGCGTGTGATTGTCGGGGATCGGGAGTTGGATGCGAATGTTCCTACACCTGCGACTGTTAAAATATGCATGCAAGGACCTCGAGGATCCCAATACCGCGTCAAAGGATGGGAGGAAGAGCCAATGTATCCTGTGGACCGCTCTTTCCCTCTCTTAATCTCTCTTTTCTTCTCCTTTCTGTTCCCGCCAAACTTTTTTTCTGTAACAGACAGTATGTCAGTGCGTTTTTTACATTTCTTTTTGCTTCCGTGTATATATCCCACTCTGCCCCGTCAGTTCACTTCTGTAAATATTCGACCGACAAATAAATCAAAAAGCTGTCTTATGACATTTTGCCCAGTTTCAGATGGGGTACCGCTTTCATAAGCAGCTACCTTACCACTGTCTCTCACCCTGCAGCGATTTTTCGCATGATGAGTAAAAGATTCAGGCTATGTTCTCAAAGCTGACTTCAAAAACAAGTAGGCTGGCAGAAAAAAAAACCATTATTTACTATGTGTTGGATATTGGCCTGACTATGCAAGAGTAGTTCTTTGACCGAGTTCATGGCTTCCTGTTCCATTCGACATCTCACCAGTGCGGTCACCCATAAATTCCTTATAGCTATGTAGCCAGCCAGAAGAAAGACATTTGCAGTTCGTCAGCAATCAAACATAGGCCAAGCTAAATATTCTAATAGTGAATAGGCACAAAGCACTTACATGAGGTCAAGTCGCTGGCTCTCCTCGGGAGTGATCGATGACCGCGTGTTGGTAAGGGACACCTCCAGGTGCTCGTGCGTGATAATGGGCCGAGACCCCTTAGGAGCCTTGTCAGCCACTCCATCTCCAGAGACAGAGTCACCTGCTGCGGTCGACGCGACTTCCCTGGCTGCGCTCATACCCTTGGCAATCAGTCCCAACTAATTACGATCCAATGAGGATTAACAAAGACACTTGTCAGTCAATGCAAAGTTACTCAGACGTCAAGAATAGCATGAGTAGCATAACTAGACTCACCCGTTGTGAGATATGGCCACGTTCGGCCAAGGTTAAGTTTGTCTTTTGACCAGATTTGTCACTGCCACCAAAGCCTTTTCCGCCCAGGCTAACAAACCGCATCATCTTGCTGTCTGCTCTCGATTCTGTTCCACTGGCCGCAGAGGAAGAAGCACCTGGTCCGCCATTGCTGTTTTGGCCCTCCTTCTTGACCGCCTCGTCCTTCTCGATAGCGATGCGAATCGCCTCCAAATGCGCATTGTACAGCACTGCCTGCAAATCTGCTCCTGTCAATCCCTCCGTGCGACGAGCGCATTCCATCAAATCCACATCTTCAGCGACTTCCATCTTGCGAGAAAGACATGTCAAGATCTCAAAGCGTTCCTGGAGGTTTGGCATGCCGCAGAGCAGAGACTTATCGAGACGACCTGGACGAAGCAGTGCTGGGTCGATCAGATCAGGACGAGAAGTAGCTGCAAGTACATAGACGCCATCCAGACCTTCAGCACCGTCCATCTGGGTCAGCATCTGGTTGACCACACGATCCGTCACTCCTGTGCTGTCATGTCCTCTGTTTTAACAAGACGTAGGTAAAAAAGTATGTCAAAGAGTGTTCCTTCATCTCCTACTCGAAGAATACCGCAGAATGATCATTCACTGTGCTTACCTCTTGGGCGCAATACTGTCAAACTCGTCAAAGAATAGGACGCAGGGCTTGGCCGCTTGAGCTCGTTCAAACAGATCGCGGACAGATTTCTCAGAGGCACCGATATACTTGTTCAGCAACTCGGGTCCCTTGACAGAGATAAAGTTCAGTCCGCACTCCTTCGCCACCGCTGATGCCAACAGCGTTTTTCCGCATCCAGGATGGCCAAACAGCAAAAGACCAGATCGCAATCGCAATGGGCACTGCGAAAAGATCGAGGCATACTTTGTAGGCCATTCCAGTGTCTCAAGTAAGATCTTTCGGGTCTCATTCAGTCCTCCAATATCTAACCAGCTTGTTGCTGAACTCTGCAGCTTCACACCACGTAGGCTGCTGGGTACAAAGCCCTCCTGAGCCTTCAAAAAGTCTGCCTGCGTCAGCATAAAATCGTCCTCCGAAGACGATCCAGGTACGCCATTGAGATCTGAGACTGCCTCAATGGCCTTGGCACTGCCATTAGGCAAAGAATGAGAGGCTTCTGCAGCCTCCTCCTTGCTTCTCGCGACCTGGGCAGCAATATTGCGAACGGCTCCTTCGTGGACGGTCCTCTCCAGGAACGCCTTCAGATCGGCCGCCAGATAGCCCTCGGTCTTTGATGCGACAGAAACCAGGTCAATCTGAGGCAAAGAACGCTGCAGAATGGCCGGACCTGTCTCCATTAAACTTTGCAGCATTTCCTTGCGTTCTGTCTTTCCTGGTGGCGTTAGGCGGATAATCTCGCTCAAAAGGTGAGAAGTAATTAGCGAAGGGTGAACCGAGACCTGCTGCTGAGCCGTCGCCACAATTGTGATCCGATCGAAACGCTTGCACATTCTCGAAGCAATCTGCAAAAATACTTCAGCGATTTGTCGTGAGCGGAACGAGTCTGCGTGCTCAACTTCGGCTGGAATGAGGCGATCCAGATCTTCAAGAAAGAGGATACTAGGCGAGTGGAATGCAGCAGTATCGAACCATTGCTGGAATTTTGTCATCAAGACCGGCAATCGGTCCTCTGCAAACTCTGCGCAGTTGATCTCTACGCAGTCTAGAAAACAATAGAGTGTTAATTACATTGTATGCTGATACTGCTATTGTTCCTAAACACCTTCGCGTCAAGAAGTTCGACCTACAAGCAAGAGTATCGATGTTTTGAGATAGTTTGCGGATGATCGACCTCGCAACGACTGTTTTGCCCGATCCATGAGGTCCACACAACAGAAATCCACCCAGGCTGGGAACCGCAAAGGCATCACGCAATTCGATTTTTGAGAGACAAGTCAAAAGGTATTTTTCAGCTTTTGTGTACACCTGAGTAACGCCTCCTAGTGCTGCAGGAGTGTCCGCGATATGATTGATAGTTCTATGGGACATAATGAAAGCGTTCGGTCAATGATTCTTCGCGTTTCCATTGTAGCACTTCCATAAAAATAGTATCTCCGCCTCTTACTTTTTGTAGACATGACTGATTCCTTGTGCCTGACCAATCTCAACTTTGAGCTGGACCAACTGGATCCTGGTCAAAACGCTGTACGCCTCTGGTTCGGATTGATGCTTAGTCTCTTCCTGATGTGAATGGCTCTGTGTTGGCGGCAAGGACTTTGTAGGGAAGACAACCGCAAATGATTGCATAGTGTCGCCGTGTGGAATAACAAGCAGAGAGCCGTGGCTGAGGATGACAGCTTGGTTATCGGGTAATGACTCGATCCACTCTTTGAAAACTGAGATCAGATTCGTTGCCACGGCTGTCTTCTCAGAACTGTGGTTCGCCGACTTTGGCTGGAGTTTCAGTGGTGCAGGTGTGGCAGATGTTGCTCCTGTAGTAGAAATTGGCCGAAGAGTGACGCTTGGAATCTGCACCGAATGAATATGCGCTTCTGACAATCTATCAGACAGTACGATAAAAAATCTGCTGTTAGAATATGGGCTGCTGGTGAACTTGCGTGTTCAAATATAACGCAAAAGATTTTGATTTGTACCTAACAATAGAAAAGTTCTCTGCGTCAAGAGCGTCCTGGACCTGCTTCGAGATGGCGACGTGACCGATAGGGACGTTGTACGACGAAATCGCCTTGACATAAATAGCCGATGAACCCACTAAGAGATCCTCAGGATCTCTCGTCTCATCATCAGTAGCCTTTTCCGCATGAGGCGGGATGACTTTGGAGATACGGAGTGCTGGTTGGCTAGTCAAATCTGCTTCGATCCAGCTGTCTGGATGGATCAGCACCATAAACGGTCCTTCCTCGGGAATACTCTCGATCAGCTCATCTGAACACTCGTCCAGCGCCAAGGCACGCAAACATTGTGCCTGTGTGACCTTCTGAACATGTGTCGACAGATCTTGGTTGTCGGAAGGTTTTGCATTGCTATTGGCCTTGCGGACCATGGGTGCTACAATGACTTCGGCATTGGCGCCCAATTTCACACATGGTGCCGCAGGGTTGGTATCGACTAGATAATCCATAGAGCATATTCAGTAAGTTTGTGTGACTAACGGCTCCGCTCGTATGATATGCATGATAAATTAGCTCTATAGAGACTTACGAACGCGAAGACGGACCAACGTCCGTCCGTTGACCCACATAGTAAAGACCTGGTTTGGATACAGGATCCTAATCTGGTTCAACATCTGGTCTTCCACATATCCTGCGTGCAATTCCTAAGATGTCATTACGGCCGGTTAGAAAGTGATTCACACGCTCGATTAACAAGCGGCTCAATCATCCGATACCAAGGCAAACAGGAGGAATCGGCTGACTCTTACCAAGATCTCCCAGTCATCCTCTGAATATGGTGCAACATTCACGGAGACACCGTCCTGAACTGAATTCACAAAGTCAATGTTCACCTGGTGTAGTAAAAGAACACGGTTTTCCTGTTAGTCCAGATTGACGGTCATGACAGTGATCAAATCGGCACATGTTCCTGAAAGAATAAAAATATTTCCACGGATTCGGGAGACACCAGCCGTGGTCGTTATTGCTACTCGGCTAATATACCTTCTGTCCGGCTCTCAAGCCCATTGCCTGTCCGAACTGCGGATCCATCTCGATCGTGTCTCCAGTGTTCCCACCCGGTCTTGGTGGTGCTGGAACTGCCGAACCTGAAGCTGTCCCTCCTGTGGAAGCTCCACCACTCCATCCTACATACGACTTTTTTTCTGTGGATCCGTCCTGCCATGATAGCTCTAATACGACATTTTGAGAGAGCTGATCGGGGACAGAGAGGCGGAGTTAGTGTTCAGGGCAAGGCACTGTAAGCTGCAATGCGATTGAAGACAGGCACGATCGAGGAGCAGCAAATGTGAATAATTACTTTGCCCTGGTCCAGCAGCGCGTTTGTCCAGGCGCTCGGCAGGTTTATGAGGCAATGTCGCAGGGGTAGGAAGGCGACCGTGACGGACTTGACCATTGTTCAGGCTGGCGAGTAATGAGAGAGGAGCAAGAAGAGTCAAGGTGCGTAGTTCGGGTCGTGAGGTGTGAAGCGAAATGAAGAATGAATATGCGTGATGAGGGTTTGTTGGTTTTCTGGATCGAAGCGGAATGACGAGAGGTGAGGAAGAGAGGAAGGGAAGCAGAGGAATGGAGGAAGCAGACAAAACCGAAGAAGAGATGTCTTTTCTGGGTGGACGGTAAAGCGAACAAGTTCGTCTGTGGCCGGGTGGGGTGGGTGGAAAGCGTGTTGCCCGTCCGTCTCTTTCGGCCCCGGTCGATTGGAACATTTATTCGATTTGGCCGCTCTGTGGGGTGAGTGGGCCAAAGTCAGATCGACGGGTCAAAACTTTACTTCGCGCGGGGAAAGCACATGAAATTCGCTTTCAAAGTAAATGCATGGAGATGTGGTCTACTCATACCCATCTCAAGCCGAACTCGTCTCCCAACAGGCCGCTATCATCAGATATTTGTTCTCTCTCTTTCTTGTTCATTGATACTACTTTACATGGTACAAGGTGCTGATGCTGATGCTATTTCAGACTCTCTCTCCTGCTTTATGACGACGACGCTGCTAAAAGCGCCCTTGCCTTCGCTGCTGCATCCTGGTTACCCGCCATTCTCGATCTCATCTCCGCGTCTTCATGTTCCATGTTCTGATCCTCTTCTTCCTGGCCCGGTAGCCCCAGTTCCCAGTCATCGTGGGGTACTCCTTGGATCTCATTCAACGCACCTTGGACAATGTAGGTGTATGGTCCCCCCTTTAGCTGAGATGTTGTCTCGTATGCGATCAATAAGTTACATCTTGGACAGTGCAAACGGTATTGTTTCTCGAATTTGTCGCCCCTGGAAAGTTCATGTTACAATCCAAAAGTAATTATGTTAATAAGATTGTGCAGAAAAAAGGGTCATTGTACTGAATAAAGACGAACGAACATAGCCAGACTTGCCTCTTGATGATCTTGGTTTCTGTGGGTGTTGCGTGCAATCTATACATGCGTGTCGCGTTCTCAACGATCACAGCGTTATCAGTCTCCCGTCTAGGTAGCTGTCCTAGCTCGATATCTACAACAAGTCAATATTAAAAGCAATTGGCATGTATCTGGTTAGAGTCATCCCATCATCGCTAGTGGTCGTTTTCACTGGCTCCTTCCAGATCCTATCCTCATCGATTCCTACCGATGACAAGAATGAACTCGCTGCAAAGACAGTAGTATGAATGCAGGCCCTGCGCCTCCTCCCGATTGTCGGACGAAGAGATGATGCTGTTGCTGATGATCTTTGGCATGGTCGAGAGAGTTGGCTATAGCTTGTCCGCTGTTGTTTGTCCTGGCGCTGTTTAAAGCAAACCAAAGACTTTATACCTGCTCACTTGTTTCAAGGCTAAAGTATCAGCTGACCAGTCCGATCAGTCTTGAAGAAATTGGTGGCAAACGGAGGCTGTCATATATGATTCTTTTTCGGTGCAATTTAAGGCGCGCTTATGAGTACGTTAAGGGCAATATGCGCTGCCACACCTCGCCCTCGATGCCAAGCACAATAAATTCTTATTTCCCTTGGATGTGGATTAGTCGTTGCTTTCCTTCCTATCCAACCTCGTCAGAAGAAATTCTTTCAAAACATGCCAAAAACTAGGCCCCAAGGGCATCCTCAGGTGTTTCGCGCTGTCCACAGAGGCAACTCATCAATGATTTCTGCTCCATTGTCAGACACAGTCAGCATTACTCCTCGCCTTGACAGCAGTACTAGGGAGTATATCATTCTTTGGAACGACGTCTTAACGGTTTTTAAGAACGCCTTGTACATACGAAACGGAAGCACACTTGTTTCCTTTCTTACAGACAAGAACTTTGAATTGTAATTTACCATTGAACTAAGTAACGCACGCCTTCTACTGTATTTATAAGACCACACCACAACTTCATCTTATCCTCCACTGCTAACACTTCCTACATATAATCAAAATGTAGCCGTAATCCGCTTCGAATCTGTACCTACCCAGACATTGTCCTGGATGTAGTGCTTGAAACCCAAGGGAATGACTTAGGCGCGGAGTCTTCAAGGATTATAAATCCAGCACCCTCAGCATCATCTACAATTCTGGGTAACTCACAATCTTCGCCAGTCAGAGACATGGAGCTGTATCTGAAGGCCGCCGACCAGGGAGAAGTCAGTGCCCAGTACAACGTAGGCACCATATACTATTATGGCACACATGTTCCACAGGACTATTCCAGGGCCATGGAGTGGTTTCTGGAGGCCGCCAATCAGGGACACGCCGGTGCCCAGTATAACATAGGTCGCATGTACTACTTTGCCGAAGGTGTTTCACAGGACTATTCCAGGGCCATGGAGTGATATCTGAAGGCCGCCATCCAGGGAGAAGCCGGTGCCCAGTACAATCTAAGTACCATGTACAATTATGGCAAGGGCGTTCTCCAGGACTATTCCAAAGCCATGGAGTGGTATCTGAAGGCCGCCAACCGAGGACACGCTGATGCCCAGTTCATCCTAGGTACCATGTACAATTGTGGCATGGGTGTTCCGCGTGACCATTCCAAAGCCAGAGAGTGGTGTCTTAAGGCTGCCGACCAGGGACATGTTGATGCCCAATACAGCCTATGAACTATGTATGATATTGGCAAGGATGTTCCCAGGACCGTTCCGAAGCCAGGGAGTGGCATCTGAAGGTCGCCAACCGGGAAGACACCCTAGGTGCCATGTAGGATCATGTCAAAGATAGTCTCAGGACTGTTTTAAGGCGGCAATATTGGACTGCAGCGAAATTTGGATATGCTATTCATTAACATGTTTCATAGACCTCAATGCGATTCTGAACGGTACTGTTGAGAACCTCTAGCTCACTATTAGATTTTATACAAATAAATACCCAATCGGTGTGGTGTGTATGTGATGTTTTATGTACCTGAGTATGAGTTTTGTTTATTATGCTCTCGGTAGGGGTTTTTATAGCCCCGATCTAGGGCTTGGAGTATTAGGAAGTGACCTAAATGTGAAGGTTCACTCCCAGTACGGTCCCAGTACGATCCCAATTTGGGGTCTGGACGGAACTAAAGAATGAAAACATGCAGAAAAGCTTACGACCGCAGCTTGAGCTTACGGAGAGCTAGAGCTTTCTGGATCTACGTCCATGTTGCTACCACCTCGACTTTGTTCATGCCCCTGGATGGCTGTTCAAGACATCTATAGACATAAAGTATAAGGTAATGTTATTACTGCAACGGGCTATCACCAACAAGAAATCCAAATCATTTTTCTTCATGACTTCACGTTCCTACATTCGGTTGCTCCAGAACCTCAGAGGATTATACCTCGGTGTTATGTCCACAACTATGCACGTTTCGAGAAGGATCTGATGACTCTATGGATTTCTATGAGATTCTAAAGTCTCATGTCCATGTGAGTTATTTTTTGC